>NW_016908884.1:175922-441361 GCF_001483705.2 Eufriesea mexicana | reverse complement strand
GCTGACCCCGAACCTAGGGAAGCCGCCGAACTCTCTGAAGGCATATCGGCCGATGAGCCTGCTCGACGTGGCGGGCAAGCTCTTCGAGCGCGTTCTGGCCGCCCGCCTCCGAGAGCATTTCACGGACGTGGGTCCCGATCTCAGCGTCAACCAGTTCGGATTCCGGCATGGTCGGTCGACGATCGACGCGATCAAGCGCGTTCGTACCATGTCAGTGGCTGCCGTCCACCGTGGCGGAGTGGTGCTGGTGGTCGGTGTGTATATCGCCAACACCTTCAACACCCTGCCCTGTGCCGCCATCCGGTCTGCTCTGTTGTACCACAGTGTTCCCCAGTACATGATGGCGGTGATCGGAGACTATTTGGCGGAGCGCTCGATCGAGTAACACGTGAGCCTGACGTGTTACACGGATGACACGCTGGTGGTGGCTGCCGGGTCGAGTTGGGAGGATGCCACGCTGCGCGCGGAAAGCGGCGTGGCCCTCGTCGCGAATAGCATCCAGCGGCTAGGGCTGTGTATCTCCCCCGAGAAGACTGAGGCAATGTGGTCTTTCCATCGGCACCACGGGAAGCCGCCCAAGTCTCCGATGCGCGTGGGGAACGTCGTGGTAGAGGTACGGGACCGGATGAAATACATCGGTCTCCTCCTCGATAGCCACTGGAAATTCGACGAACATATTCTCGCGCTGGAACCACGCCTGGAAGGTATGGCTGGGGCGCTGTGTCGCATGCTACCCAACCTGGGAGGGCCAGACGGGAGGGTGCGCCGCATCTACACAGGAGTCGTTCGCTCGGTGGCACTTTACGGGGCTCCGATCTGGGCGAACGAACTGTTCGCCAGTCTGCGCAGTCTGGCGGTTCGCCGGCGAGTCGCTCGCAGGATTGCGATCAGGGTCGTGCACGGTTACCGCACGATATCCCAAGAGGCGGCGATGGTCCTGGCGGTTGTCCCGCCATTCGAACTGCAAGCGGTGGGGGAGGCCCGTATCTACGGTCTCCTACACGCTGGCGGCCGCTGTGCCCCTGAAGAAGGGTCCGTTTCGTTGAGGCGAAGGGTTCCAGAGACCTTGATGACCGCGTGGCGAGATCGGCTGAGGAAGCCCAGTTGCCGGCGGCACCAGGCGATCGAGGCTGTGCTCCCTGTGTTGGATGCGTGGGGGCACAGCGGCAGCCGGCACACATTCCGCCTGGCGCAGGTGCTAACCGGGCACGGGTGCTTCGGGGAGAACCTGTGTCGTATCGGGCGGGAACGTGGCACGCGGTGTCATCACTGCGGGGTAGGGCGGGACACGGCGCAGCACACGCTGGAGGAATGTCCAATTCCTCCCGGGGCTCGCGAGCGCCGGGCACTGTGGCGCGTGTTGGGAAGGGACCTTTCGCTCTCAGTCGTCGTGGCGCGGATGACGGAGGGCTTAGGTGCATGGCGTGCGGTGGCCTCCTTCTGCGAGGCGGTTATGCTACTGAAGGAGGCCGCGGAGGGAGCCCGCGAGCGTAGCGCGTGCTCCTCGCGCGTAGGGCGGCGGAGGCTGCAAGCACGGCGCCGGAGGGCGACGCGCGCACTGCCTGATGTGTTAACGCGTTAGACCTCCGCCTTCGCGAGCGACCATGTACCTACGGCCGGGTAGGCCGTCTCTCTCTCCCCTTGTAACCTAGGTCAGGGTGACCAGGAGCTGACGTGTGGGGGCCCGTCAGTTCGAGGGACCGTGGTCTGGTCGCGCGGCGTCCGCAGGGACTGCGTGCGTTGCGGTGCGGTGGATTGCGTGTTGTGTGCGTGTGTGTGTGTGTGTGTGTGTGTGTGTGTGTGTGTGTGTGTGTGTGTGTGTGTGTGTGTGTGTGTGCCTCTAAACAACCCGTCTCGCGCGCATGGACATGATCGTTTCGGGTGCGATTACCCGTCGCTCCGGGAGGGAACTGCGGTTGAGTCTCGGGGGCGTCCTGGCAATTGCGTCGCCGCGAAGTCTAGGGCGCACCGAAATGCGAAGGGCTGGCCATCGTGGGGGTTTTAGTGGGTAAAAATCCCACATAACCCCGCGCCCTCCCCTTAGCGGGCCGGGTATCTGGAAGATTTCCCCCACGTGAAAAAAAAGGTATTCTAATGGTAGCTTAAACTTTTATGATGTACACTGCTCCTCGGTGGACCTCAGCGCTCTACTGCTCTCTAGTATGTTGTGCTTGTCGCTGGGGAAGGCAGCAATAGCGTTCTCGGCGCGTAAGCTTGACATAGGCTATGTTTGCTTATGTTTTGTTTGTTTGGGTTAGGCTTAGGTAGTACCGCCTTCCTGATATGCACTGCGATTCTATGGATTCTTGCGTTCTACCCTCCACTAATTTGTTCTGCTTGGCCCTGGGGATGCCAGCTATGACCGTCGCGGCGTGTTATATAGAGTTTGGTTACGTTTGGCTTATGTTACGATTGCTTAGGTCACGAGAGGGTATCTTTGACTTTACTGCTATAGTCTGCTATTAGGTCGATTTCTACGTGTTGCAGTGGCCATATATTCTCAGCCTGGCTGCGGGAAAGCCAGCAATAGTGGTCTCGGCACGTTACGTTCATGTAGGTTATGTTCGGTTTCGTTACGTTTGGCAATGTTACCACAGTATAGCCTTGACTTTCCTGTTTCACACTGCTATTCGGTTGGTTGCTGCGCCCTACTGTGCTCCAGCATATACCACTTGGCCTTCGGAGTCCAGCAATTGTGGTCTCGTCACGTTAAATTGATTTACGTTACTTTTGCATATGTTACGTTTGGTTAGATAAGGACAGGGCAGCCTCGACTATCGTGCTGTACGCTGTTACTTGGTGGATATCTGCTCTCTAATGTGCTGTAATATATTCTGCTTAACCCTGTTCAAGCCAGCAGTAGTGGTCTCGGCACGTTAGGTTGAGCTACGTTACGTTTGGCTATATTACGTTTGGTTACGTTCCGCTTGGCTATGTTATGACAGCATAGCTCTGCCTTTTGTGCTGTACGCAGCTATTCGGTGGATTTCTGCGCTCTACCCTGCTCTAGTATGTTCTGTTTGGCTCCGTGGAGGCTAGCAATGGTAGCGTAACCACGTTATGCTCAGCTATACTACGATCGGCTTGGTCCCGTTGGATCAGGTTAGGTTAATGTATCTTTGCCTTTTTTGCTGTACGTAGCAGTGGGGCCGATTTCAGCACCCTCCTGTGCTCTAGTATATTGTGCTTGGCTCTGTGGAGGTCAGCAATAGTGGTCTCGGCAATTTGGGCTGAGTAATATTTCGTTTGGTTTGGCTATGTTAGGTTATATTTGGTCAGTGTGGCTTTGACTTTTGTGCAACACACTACCCTTCGGTGGATCTCTGCGCTGTACATTGCTCTGCTAGCCTCCGCTCGGCTCTGGGAGGCCAGTAATGCTCGTCGTGGTATTTTCGATTGTGTTAGATTTCTTTTGGCTAGCTTAAGTTAGTTTGGTTTATGTTTGGATACGTTTGACTTTTCTGCTATTCACTGGTATTCTATGGATTGCTGCGCTCCTGTTTCCTCTATTATTTTCTGCTTGGCCCTCTGGAGGCAAGAAATAGGGGCCGCGGCATGGTAGGTTGTGTTACGTTACATTCGGCAATGCTACGATTGGTTCGGTTAGTGTAGGAGAACTTTGACTTACGTGCTATACGCTGCTCTTCCGCGGCTTCCTGCGCTCTACATTTCTCTACTGTACCGAGCTCGGCCCTGGGTACGACAGCATGTTGCTCGTGGCACGATACGTATTGATATGTTGCGTACGCTACGTTAGGTTAGGCTATGTTTGGTTGGCATAGCTTCGACATTCGTGCTATACACTGTTAGACAGTGTATATCTGCGCTCTACCATCGGCTATTAAGTTTTGCTTGGAACTTGGGATGCCACCTATCGTGGTCCAGGCACGTTACCTTGAGCTATCTTAAGTTTGTTTAGGTTATGCGTGATTTGGTTGGGTTTGGGTTGCTTTGACTTGTGTACTTCACACTGCCATTATATGGATTCCTGCGTTCTACTGCGCTCTATCTAAATCTGCTTTTCTCTGCGGACGCCGGCAATAGTGGTCGCGGCAGATTAGATTCTGCTATTTTACGTTTGGCTATGTTAGGCTTGGTTTGGCTTGGTTGGGCATGGTTGGGTTTGCTTTGACTTTTCTGCTAAACACTGCTATCCGGGGGATTTCTGCAATCTTCTGCGCTCTTGTCTGATCTGCTTGTCTCTGGGGAGGCCAGCACTAATGGTCTCGGTAAGATAGGTGGAGGTATGTCACCTTTTGGTTGGGCTAAGTTGCGTTGGGTTTCGTTAGGTTTTCTGCGTCTTTTGTACTCTTCCCAACTATTCTAATGACTTCTGCGATCTGCTCTAGCCTAATATGTTCTGCTTTTCACCGGGGAGGCCAGAAGCTCTGGCCGCTGCACGTTAGGTTGCATTAGTTTCCTTTTGAATAGTTAGATACCGTTTATGTGATTGTGGGTTAGGATAGGTTAGTTTTATCTTTTGTCCCCCACATTGCAATGATATTTTTTCTGCGCACTACTCTGCACCTTCATATTCTGTCTGTACCAGTGGACTCCAGCAATAGACGTCGCAGCACATTATGTTAGGATATTTTACTTTCGGTTAGGTTATGTCAGGATCGGTTTGGTTGGTATAGCTTTGACTTTCGCGGTATACACTGCTATTCGGTTGATTTCTACGCTCCACATTGCTCTAGTATATTCTGCTTGCTCCGGAGAAGCCAGAAATAGTGGTCCTGTTACGTTGGGTTGAGTTATGTTACGTTCGGTTACAATAGGTTAGGACATGTTTGCTACGGATGGCTCTGTCTTTTGCGCTCTACGATGCTCTAGCATATTCTGCTTCGCCCCGTGGAGGGCAGCAACAGTGGTTTCGGCGCGTTATGTCGAGTTGGCTTGAGTTCGGTTAGGTTTGGTTAGCTTGTGTGGGCATGGATAGCTTCGGCATTTCGGCTATTCACTGCTAGTCTATCGGCTTCTCAGCCCCGCTCTTCTCCAATATGTTCTACTGCGCCATTGGGACGCCAGTAATATTGGACGCGGCTCATTAATTTGAGCTCGGCTACGCTTGGCTACGTTTGGTTAGTTTGGGTTATGTTAGTTTGGGATAGGTTAGGGTAGTTTTGACTTTTCAGCTGTACACTGCTAATCCATGGATTTCTATGCTCTACTCTCCTCTTGCATGTTCTGCATGTAACTGCGGTCTCCACCAATAGTTGTCCCGGCATTTTATGTTGAACTATGTTACTTTCGGAAGGTACAGGTTAGTTTGCATTAGGGTAGCGTAGCTTTGACTTTTCTGCTATGCACTGCTATCCTGTGGATACCTGCGCTCCACTCTCAACTATCATAAAGGGCTTGGCTCTGGGAAGGTCAGCAATATTGGTCTCAGCACGATATTTTCAGCCAGAATTCGTGCGATTGTGTCGGTATAGGCTGAGTTTGGTCAGAATAGCTTCATCTCTTGTGCTGTGCAATGCTATTCGGTGGGTTTCTGCGCTCTACTGTGCTCTGGTATAACCTGCTTTGCTCCGTGGATTGCAGCAACTGTGGCCTGGGCACGTTATGTTGAGTTAGGTTATGTTTGTTTATGTTCCGTTTGTTTGGGCCATGTATGGGTGTCTCTGACCTTCCTAATATACACTGCGGTTCTACGGATTTCTGCATCCTGCTGTCCACTAATGTGTTCTGCTTGGCGCTGGGGAGGGCAGCGATAGTGCTCGCGGCACGTTAGATTCAGATATGTTACGTTTGGTTATGTTACCATTGGTTAGGTTAGGAGAGGATACCTTTGACTTCAGTGCTATAGACTGCTGTTAGGTGGATTTCGGCGCCCTACAGTGCTGTAACATTTTCCGCTCGGCTCTGGGAATGCCTGCAACAGTGGCCACTGCACGTTACGTTGAGTGGGGTTACGTTCGGTTTGGTCGGATCAGGCTATGTTCGGTCAGGATAGCTTTAACTTTTGCGCTGTACGCTGCTGTTTAGTGAATTCCTGCGCTCTACCGTGCTCCAGTGTGCCTTGCCTGGCTCTGTGGAAGGCTGTAATAGCGGTATCTATACGTTAGGTAGAGTCACGCTCTGTGTGGCTATTTCCTTTTTGTTTGGAATTGGTTTGGGTTGCTATGACTTTTCAAATATACACTGCGATTCTATGGATTACAGTGTACTACTCTCCACTAATTTCTTCTGATTGTCACTGGGGAGGCCAGCAATAGCGGTCGCGGCACGTTAGGTTGAGTTAGGTTACGCATGGCTATGTTACAGTTGGTTAGGATGGGAGAGGATAGCTTTTGCTTTAGTGCTATTGTCTGCTATTAGGTAGATTACTGCGATCTGCAGAGCTCTAGTGCTTTCAGCTTGGCACTGGGAGGACCACAAAAGTGGCCGCGGCACGTTAGATTGAGTCGGGTTACATTTGGTTATGTTACGTTTCGCTATGTTAGGAGAGGATAGCTTTGGTGTCAGTGATATAGTCTGATATTTGGTGGATTTAAGCGCCCTAACGTGCTCTAATGTTTTGAGCTTGGCTCTGGGATGGCCAGCATTGGTGGCCTCGGCACGTCACGTTGAACCATGTTACGCTCGGTTGGGTTGGGTTAGTCTTAGTTTGGTTAGGACACCTTTAACTTTTGTGCCGTACACTACTATTAGGTGTGCTTCTGCGCTGAACTGTGTTCTAGTGTGTTCTGTTTGGCTCTGTGGAAGTCAGCAATGTTGTTCTCGGCACGTTTGGATTAGTAAAGTTTTGCTCGGCTATATTAAGTTTAGATAGGTTAGGATAGGGTAACTTCGACTTTTGTGCTGTACGCTGCTATTCATTGGATTTCTCCACTCTTCATTGCTCTACTATACCCTGCTCGACTCTCGGGAGGCCAGCAATATTCGTCGCTTCACGTTTGTTTGAGTTAGGTTACGTTTGCTTAAGTTAGGTTACGTTGAGTCAGGTTGGGATAGCTTTGACCTTTGTGCTATACACTGCCATTCGGTGGATTACTGTGCTCCACTGTGCTCCAATATGCCCTGTTTGGCGCTGTGTATGCCAGCAGTAGTGTTTTTCGGCATGTTAGGTTGAGGTAGGCTTCGTTTGGCTGGGTTAGGCAATGTCTGGTTAGGTTAGGGTATCTTTGATCTTTGTTCCTTGCACATCAGTTCGGTGGATTCCTGCGCACTACTGTGATGCAGTACATTCTGCTGGCTCCGGATACGGCAGCAATGGTCGTCTCGGCACGTTAGGTTAAGTAGGTTTGCGTTTGTTTACGTTACGTTTGGCTAGGTTAAGATAGGGTACCTATGACTTTGGTGCTATGCACAACCATTCGGTCGATATCTGTGCACTTCATTGCTCTACTAGCATCTGCTAGAACCTGGGGAGGTCAGCAGTAGCAGTCGTGGCACGTTCCTTTGCGATAGGTAGCTTTTGGTCAAGTTAGATTGGTTATGTTTGGTTAGGATCGCTTTGACTTTTGAGCTATATACAGCTATTCGGTGGATTTTTGCGCTCTACTGTGCTCTTATATGCTCCGATTTGATCTGGGGAAGCCAGAAATAGTGGCCGGGGCAAGTCGGGATTTGTTAGGTTCCGTTTGGTTTCGTTACGTTTGTTTAGGTTAGGTTAGGGTATCTTTGACTTTTGCCATGTACACTGTATTGCGGTGGACTTCTGCGCTCTATTGCGCTCTAGTAGGTCCTGCTTGTCTCTGGGGAAGCCAGTAATAGTGGCCTTGGAATATTATGTAGGGATCGGACACGATTGGTTATGCAATGTTAGCTTCGGTTAGGTTTGGATAGCTTTGACTTTTCTGCTATACACTGCAATTCTATGGATTTCTGCGCCCTGCTCACCTCTGATATGCTTTGCTTGTCGCTGTAGAGGCCTGCAATGCTGGTCGCAGCACGATAGGTTGAGATAGATTACGTATGGATAGGTTAGGTTAGGACAGCTGCGGCTGCCGCGGCGCGCCCATGCATCCAGGACGGGGAGCACAGCCCCGATCGTCCGGTGCCGTCGGCTGCACGTCTCCCTCAGCCGAGCTCGTCAGGCGGTCATCACAGACTGTCGGGCAATTCGCCCCAACTATACGGCCTAATCAGCTTCAGAAGCACCGTCGCCGCCCTGGTGAAGTAGTCCATAGATACAGTTCTCCCCCACCCAAAGACAACCTGAGCTAACCTAACCTAACCTAACGTGTCCTAACTCAACGTAACTGGCAGCGACCGCTATTTCTGATATACACAGGGCCAAGCAGAACATAGTAGAGCAGGGTAGAGCGCGGAAATGCACCGAAGAGTAGTGTTTCGCACGAAAGTCCGAGTTACACAAACCGAAATAAACAAAACCTAACCTTTTCAAACGTAACCTATCGCAACTTAATGAGAGGCGATCTACATTTCTGGGCTCCCCAGCGCCAAGCAGAAATTATTAGAGCACAGTGGAGCGCAGAAATCCACTGCATTGCAGTGTAAACCGCAAAAGGCGAAGCTACCGTATCCTAACCTGACCAAATGTAACATACACGAACGTAACCGAATTCAACCTGACGTGCCGAGGACACTATTGCTGGCCTCGCGAGAGCCAAGCAGAGCATGCTAGAGCACAGTAGGGCACAGATATGCACCGAATAGCCGTGTACAGGGCAAAAGTCAAAACTGTCCTATCCTAACCTATCCAATCATAATATAACCGAACGTAACATAACTCTACCCTAGTCGCCGCGAACATTATTGCTGGCCTGCTCGGAGCCGCGGAGAGCATAGAAGGCGACAGTAGCCTTCAGAAGTCCATAGGATCGCAGTGAATGGCAGATAGGTCAGGGTAACCCGAACATAACCCAAACTTACATAACCTAACCAAACGTAGCCTGACACAACATAACGTGCTGCTCAACCCGCCAGGGCCATGCAGAATATAGTAGAGCACAGCAGGGCACAGAAGTCCACAGGAAAGCAGTGTATAAAGGAAAACTCGAAGCAATCCTATAGCAACCTGGAGGAACGTAATGTAACCAAACGTAACATAACTACACCTAACGTGCCGAAACTACTATTGCTGGCATCGAAACAGCCGCGCAGAAGATGTTAGAGCACAGTAGAGCCCGGAAATCCATATAATCGCAGCGTATAGCGGAAAATTCCGAACTATCCAAACCTATCTCATACCGACGTAGCCTGAGCAAACGTAGCTTAAGGAAACATAACGTGAAGCGGCCACTAATGCTGGCCTACACAGCGGCCAAGCAGAATGTTGCAGAGCACGGTACAGCGCAGTAATCTACCGAATAACGTCGTATGTCAGAAAAGCCACAGCAATCCTAACCGAAATGAACATAACCTTACCTAACTAAACGTTACATTACTCAGTCCAACGTGCGGAGACCATCCTTGCTGGCATCCCCACTATCATGCAGGGTATAGAAGAGCAAAGTAGCATGAAGAAATCCTCCGCATAGCAGTGTATAGCACGAAAGTCAAAGCTACAACATCCTAACCTAACCACACGTAACATCACAAAACGATACCTAATTCAACCCTACATGACGAGACCTCTATTGCTGCCCTCCACAGAGGCAAGCAGAACAAACTAGGGGAGAGTGGAGCGCAGAAATCCATAGCATCGCAGTGAATATCAGAAAAGTCGAAGCTATCCAAATCTGACCGTAGCTAACGTAACATTACCAAACGTAGCGTATCTCAACCTGACTTGGCGAGACCACCATTACTGGCCTCCACAGAGCCAACTCGAATATACTAGAGCATAGTAGAGCGCAGAAGTTCGCCACACATCAGTGTAAATCACAAAAGCCACAGATATCACAACCTAACCTGGTCTAACCTAACCAATCCAATCGTAGCGTAACTCAAAGTAACGTGCCGATGCCACCACTACTGGCCCTCGCAGAGCCATGGTGACTATGTGAGAGCACAGCAGAGTGCAGAAATCTGCAGAACAGCAGTGTACAACACAAAAGCCTTTCCTAGCCCCTCTTAACATAACAAATCGTTACGTAACCAAACGTAACTTAACACAACCTAACAAGCCGCGATCACAATTGCTGGCGACCCTGGGACAAGCAGAGTATGATAGAGCACAGCAGTGCCCAGAAGTTCACCCAATGACCATTTATAGCACAAAAGTCAATGGTATACTCTCCTGCCGTAGTCAAACGTAACATCATCGAACGTAGCCTAAACCAAACTAACGTGCCGGGCCACTATTACTGGCCACACCAGAGTCGAGTAGAGTGCGGTAGACCAATGTAGAGCAAAGGATTCGTGCATAGAACTCTATTGGTGGCCTCCCGAGAGCCAAGCAGAATACACTAGAGCGCAGTAGAGCGCAGAAATCCACCGAATAGCAGTGTATAGCACAAAGGCCAGAGCCATCCTAACCTAACCGAACAAAGCATAACATAACCAAGGGTACCTAACTCAACCCAACGTGCCTACACCAATGTTGTTAACCGCCCCAGAGTGAAGGAGAATATAATAGAGCTTACTAGTTTGCCGAGGTCCGCCGTATTGCAGTGTAAGTCGCAAAATTCAAAGATAGCGTAACATAACCGGACCTGCCAGGTTAGGATAGGATAGCATTGACTTCTGCGATCTACCCCGATATTCGGTGCATTTCTGCGCTCTACGTTCCTCCAATATGTTTTGCTTCGCTCTGGGGAGGCCAGCAATATTAGTCTGGGCACCTTATGCTAAGTTAGGATTCGTTCGGTTGTGCTAGGTTAGTACAGGGTAGGAAAGGGTATCCTCCACTTTTATGCTATAAACTGCAATGCTGTGCTTTAGTGCGCTGTACTGTGCTCTAGTATAAACTGCTTGGCCCTTGGGTGCAAGAAACAATGGTACCGGAACGTTAGGTTGGTTTAAGCTACGTTCGGATATGTCAAGTTTGGTCACGTTGGGAGAGGGTAGCTTTGACATCTGTGCAATACGTTGCTGGTTGGTAGACACCTGCGCTCTGAATTGCTCTGCTAGCCTCTGATTTTCCATGGGGAGGCCAGAAATAGTGCTCGTGGTGGGTTTGGCTGAGCTATGTTACGTTTGGTAGTGTTACGATTGGTTAGTTTAGGAAAGAATAGCTTTGACTTTCGTGCTGGACACCAATACTCGGTGGATTTCTACTACCTGCATTGCTCTCCTATACTCTGCTCGACTATGGGAAGGCCAGAAATTGTGTTCTCAGCACGTTAGTTTGAGTTATGCTACGTTTGGTTTGGTTAGATTAGACCTGGATAGGTAAGGGTACCTTTGATTTCTGCGCTATACACCGCCATTCAATGGACTCCTGCGCCCTGCGTTGCCTTAACACGTTCTGCTAGGCTCTGGCGATGGCAGCAACAGTGACGTCGGCAGGCTAGTGTAGGTTTGGTTACGTTTGGTTACGTTACGTATTTTCAGGTTAGGATAGGGTAGCTTTGACTTTTTCGCTATACACCGCTATCCGGTGGATTCCTGCGCCCAACATTGCTGAATTATACTCTGCTCGACTATCGGGATGCGAAAAATTGGGGCCGTGGCACGTTAGGTTGAGTCACGTTAAGCTTGGTTAGGTTATGATAGGTTAGAATTGGTTAGGGTAGCTTCGACTTTCGTGCTGTAGACAGTTATTCGGTGCATCATTCCTGCCCTCCACCATGATCTACCCTAATCTGCTGGACCCTGGGGGGCCTGCATTATTGGCCGCGGAGTGTAACGTTGAGTTTGGCTACTAAAGGTTAGGCTATGTTAGTTCGTGTTAGGTTTGGATACCTTTCAATTTTCTGCTCTAAACTGCGATCCGATAGATTTCTGCACCCTAGCCTTCTCTAATAAGTTCTGCTTGGTTCAGAGGAGGCCAACAATTGTGGTAGCGGCAAGTTTGGTTGGGATTGGTTACGCTTGGAAGTGTTGCCATTGGTTAGGTTATGATATGGTACCAGTGACTTTTGCGCCAAATACTGCTTTTCGGTGTATTTCTGCGCTATACTGTTTTCTAGTGTAATCTAATTGGCCCTGGGGATGCCAGCAGTATCGGTATCGGCAAGTTAGTCTCCGTTAGGTTGCGTTTGGGAATGTTACGTTTGGTTAGGTAAGGAGAAGATACCTTTGACTTTTGTGCTATACTCCGCTATTCGGTGGATTTCTACGATCTACATTGCTCTACTGTGCTCTGCACGACTCCGGGGAGTCCAGTAGAAGGGGTTGTGGCACGATACGTTGAAAAACGTTACGTTCGTTTTGGTTAAGTCAGGTTTGGTTAGGTGTGAGTAGCTTCGAACTTTCTGTTTATACATTGCAATTAGATGGATTTCTGCGCAATGCGCTCCTCCATCATGCTCTTCTTGGCACTGTGGCTGCTGGCAATAATGTTCTCGGCACGTTACGTTGAGGTAGGTTACGTTTGGCTAGGTTAGGATAGGATATGGTTGGTTAGGGCAGTTCCTAAATTTGTGCTATGCACTGTAATTCGGTGGGTTCCTACGCCCTAATGTACTCTAGCCTGATCTACTTATCTCCGGGGACGGCAGCAATAGTGGACTCCGTACGTAGGGCTGAGCTAAGTTACGTTTGGCTAGGTAAGGTTAATACAAGCTTGGTTAGTGCAGCTTTGACTTTTATGCTATACACGGCTTTTCGGTGGAACCCTGCGTTCTAGATTACTCTAACATGCTCTGCTTGTCTCTGGGTAGCACCGCAAGAGTTGTCTCGTCGCGTTATGCTGAGTTAGGCTATGTCCATTTATGTTACGTTTGGTTGGGCTAGGATCGCAAAGCTATGGCTTTTGTGATATACACTGCTATTCCGTGGATTCCTGCGTTCTACATTGCTCTAATATACTCTGCCTCTCTCTGGGAGGGTCAGCAATACTAGTCTCGGCACTACATGTTGAGTTAGGCTAGGTTCGGTGGAGTTAGGTTAGGACATGTTGGACTAGGACATCTTCCAATTATGCGCTACTCACTCTAATACGGTCGGTTTCTGCGCTGTACTGTGCTCTAAGACGTTCTGCTTCGATCTGGGGAGGCCAGAAATGTTGTTCGCGGCACGTTTGTTTGTGACGGGTTACGTTGCATTTGGTTGGGTTAGGTTGAGCTTGGTTATGGTGGTTCCAACGTTTGCGCTATACACTACTTTTCGGTGGATTTCTACGCTCTACTGCGCTGTAGTATGTTCTGCTCGGCTCTGGGGATGCGAGAAGCAGTGGTTTCCGCACGTTAGGTTGGGATACATGTCGGTTCGTCATGTTACGTTTCGTTAGGTTAGGGTATGATAGCTTTGACTCCTATGCTACACATTACTACTAGGTGGACTTATACGCTCTACATTGCCCTAATATGTTCTGCTTGGCTCTGGGGAGGCCAGAAATGGTGGTCGTGACGCGGTGGTTTGTGTTAGGCTACGTTTGTTAATGTTACGATTGGTAAGGTAGGATTGGACGGCTTTCACATTTCTGCTATGCACCAATACTCGGTGGACAGCTGCGCCCTACATTGGTCTACAATACTCTGTTCGGCTATGGGGAGGCCACCAATAGTCGTTTGTGCGCGATAGGTTGGGTTTATTTACGCCTGGCCAAGTTATGTTTGGTTAGGTTATGCAAGGATAGCTACTGCGTTATTGCAGTGCACAACTATTTGGAGGATTTCTGGGCTCTACTGTAATCTAATACTCTCTACCTTCTTCTGTGGAGGCCATAAATTGTGTCCGCAGCGCATAAGGTTGTGTTAGGTTACGTCAGATTCTGATACGTTTGGTTACGTTTGGGCAGAATATCTTTGAGTTTTTTTGCTATACAGTACTATTCGGTGGATTTGTTCGCCCTTCGTTGCTCTACTATACCCTACTCGACCTTGGGGTGGCCAGCAATGGCCGTCGTGGCACGATAGGTTGAGTTATGTTACGTTCGGCTTGATTAGGCTACGTTAGGCTTGGTCAGGGTGGCTTTGACTTTTGTGCCATACACTCCTGTTCGTTGAACGTCTGCGCTCCACTGTGCTCAAATATGTTATGCTACGCTCTGGAGAGGGCAGCAATGCTGGCCTCGGCACGTTCGGTTTAGTTATGTTATGCTTTGTATCGTTACGCTAGGCTAGGTTTAGTCAGGATATGTTTGACTTCTGTGCTGTGCAATGCTTTTCGGTGGATATGTATGCCCTGCTGTAATATAATAACCTCTGCTTTGCTCTGGGTATGCCAGAAATTGTGTCAACGGCGCGTTAGGTTAAGTTAGGTTATGTTTGGCTTTGTTACGTCGGTTAGTTTAAGGTTGGATATCTATGACTTTTGCGTTATACATTGCCATTTGGTGGATTCTTGCGCTCCTCTCGGCTCTAGGAGACTCTGCCTCACTCTGGGGAGGCCAGCAATGGTGATTGTGGCGCGATAGGTTTTGTTATGCTACGTTTGCTGATTTTACGATTGGATAGGTTATGATAGGATAGCTCTGACTTTTGTGCTCTACACCGCTGTACGGGTGATTCCTGCGCTCTACTGTTCTCTCGTACGTTCTGCTTGGCTCAGCAGAGGCAAGCAATTGTGGCCTCGGCGCGTTGGTTTGAGTTGGGTTACGTTAGGTTTGGAGAGGTTAGGCTACGTTTGGTTGGGATAGATTTGACTTTTGTGGTCTACACTACTATTCTGTCGATATCTGCGCTCCGCATTGCTCTACTAGCCTCAGCTTGTCTCTGTCGAGGCCAGCAATAGTGGGCCCGGCACTTTCTGTTGTGCTGGGTTTCGATTGGTTTTGTCAGTCTAGGTAATGTTTGGGTAGGATGGCTGCGACGTTTGTGCTATGCACTAGTTTTCGGTGGATTTCTGCGCTCTTCTGTGCTCTAGTATATTCTGCTTGGCAATGAGGAGGCGAGCAGTAGTGCTCACGGCACGTTGACCTGAGCTACGTTGCTCTATGTTGCGTTACGTTTGGATAGGTTAGGATAGGATAACGTTGACTTTTGTGCTGTACACTGCTACTCGGTGGATTTCTGAGCTCCACGTTGCTCTGCTATACCCTACTGGTCTCTGGCGGAGCCGGCAATGGCGGCCGTGGTGTGATAGGTTGAGTTACGTTACGTTCGGTTAGGTTAGGTTAGGAAATGTTTCGCCAGGATTGCTATGGCTTTTTTGCTATACGCTGATATTGTGTGCACGTCTGGGCTCTACTGTGCTCAAATATGTGCTGCTTGGCTCTGTGGAGGCCAGGAATAGAGGTCCCTGGGCTTAAGGTTTATATTCTCTACGTTAGGTAAGGTTATGTTTGGTCTGGCTAGGTATGGATATCTTATAATTAAGTGCTCTATATTGCCCCTTGGTGGTTTTCTGCGCCCTACCTGGCTCTGCTATACTCTGCTCTACTCTGGGGACGCCAGCATTAGTGGTCGCAGCACGAAAGGTTGTGTTAGGCTACGTATGTTAGTGTTACAATTGGTTATGTTAGGATAAGATAGCCTTCACTTTTGTGCTACAGACCAATACTCTGTGGATCTCTACGCCCTAAACTTCTGTACAACACTCTGTTCGACTGTGGGGAGGACACTAATAGTGGTTTCGGCACGTTTGGTTGAGCTATGCTTTGTTTGGTTAGGTTGGTCAGTCTAAGATTGGTCAGGATAGCTTTAACTTTTGTGCTGTACACTGCAATGCAGTGGATTTCTCCGCTGTACTGTGCTCTAGTATCCACAGGTTGGCTCTGCTGTTGGCAACAGTAGCGGTATCACCACATACGTTTGAGTTACGTTACGCTTGGTTATGTCACGGTTGGTTAGGTTAGGACATGATGGCTTCGACTTTAGTTCTATAGCCAGCTATTTGTTCGATTTCTGCAGCCTACAGTGCTTTAAAATATTCAGCTTGGCTGTGGGAAGGCCAGCAGTAGTGGTCTCGGCACGATACGTTGGGAATGGCTACGTTCGGTTTGGTTGGATCAGTATAAGTTTCGACAGGGTAGCTTTAGCTTTTGGGATATACACTGCTATTCGGTGGATGTCTGGGCTCTGGTGAGCTCTAGCGTGTCCTGCTGGGCTCTGGGGAGGCCAGTAATAGTGGTCGCTGCACGTTAGTGTAAGTTAGGTAGCGTTCGCTTATTTTAGGGTTATTTAGGTTAGGGGAGGATTGCTATGACTCTAGTGCTATTGTCTGTTATTCGGTGGATTTCTGTGCTCAACTGCGCCCTACTGTGCCCTGGTTAGCTCTTGGGAGGGCAACAATAGCGGCCTCGGCACGGCAAGCTGTGTCAGGCGATGTTTGCTTATTTTCGGTTGGCTTGGGTTAGGCTTAGGTGGCTTCGGCTTTTCAGATATACACTGCGATTGTATGGATTTCTGCGTTATAACCTCCACTAACGCGTTTCGCTTGGATCTGGGGAGGGCAACAACAGCGGTCTCGTCACGTTATGTTGAGTCATGTTACGTGCGGTTAGTTTGGGTCAGGCTAAGCTTGAATGGGACAGCTATAACTAATGCGCTGTGCACTGATATTCGGCGTATTACTGCGCACTGCAGTGCTCTGGTATGTCCTGATCGTCCCTGCGGAATACAGTAACAGTGGTCTCGGCATATCAGTTTGTGTCAGGCTCAGTTTGGCTATATTCTTATCGTCAGGGTTGTGTTTGGGCAGCTTTGACTATTCCATTATGCACTGCGATTCTATGGGTTCCTGCGTTCTACTCTGCACTAATGCGTTCTGCTCGGCTCTGTGGAGGCCAGTAATAGTGATCGCGGCAAGTTAGTTAGGGTTAGGTGTCATTTGGTTATGTTACGATTGGTCAGGTTGGAAGAGGAATGCTTTGACCTTAGTGCTGTATTCTGCTATTAGGTGGACCGATACGCCCTACAGGCCTCTAATATTTTCAGTTTGGCTCCGCGAAAACCAGCAATAGTTGTCTCGGCGCGTTACATTGAAATAGGTTTAGTTCGGTACGTTTGCGTTCGGCTAATCTTGGCTAGGATAGCTTTAACTTCTGCGCTGTATACTGCTATTCGGTGGATTTCTGCGACCTACTGTGCTCTAGCATGTTCTGCTTCGCTCTGAGGAGAGAAGAAATAGCGGTCTCGGAATGTTAGGCTGAGTTAGGCTATGTTGGTTTATGTACAGTTCGTTTAAGTTAGGTTTGGACTGCTATGACTTTTTTGATATACACGGCGACTGTATGGATTTCTGGGTCGAACTCTGCGCTAGTATGTTCTGCTTGCTTGTGTGGAGGCCACTAATTGTTATCGCGGCACGTTAGGCTTTGTTAGGTTACGCTTGGTCATGTAAGGGTTGGCTAGATTAGGAGAATGTAGCTTTGACTTTAGTTCCATAGTCTGTTGTTAGGTGAATTTCTGCGCCCCAGAGTGCTTTAACATTCTCAACTAGGTTCCGAGGTGGCCAGCAAGGGTGGCCACGGCACGTTGTGACAAACCATGCCACGTTCGGTTAGGTTGGGTTCGGCTACGTTTGGTAAGGATGGCTTCAACTTTTGTGCTGTACACTGCTTTTCGGTGGGATACTGAGATCTGCTGTTCTCTAGTATGTCCTGCTTGGCACTGGTGAGGGCAGCAATAGCGGTCTCGGCTCGTTAGGTCTTGTTAGGCTACGTTTGGCTATGTTACGTTAGGTTTGCGTAGCTTTGACTTCACTGATATACACTGCGATTCTATGGATTTCTGCGTTGTACCCTCCACTAACGTGTTCTGCTTGGCAGTAGGGAGGCCAGCAATAGTTATAGTGGCACGTTAGGCTGAGTTACGTTTTGTTCGGTTATGTAAAGTTTGGCAATGTTAGGAGAGTGTAGCTTTGACTTCAGCGCTATAGTTTGTTATTAGGTGTACTTCTACGCCCTACAGTGCTCTAGTAATCACAGCTTGGCTCAGGGAAGGACAGCAATAGAGGTCTCGGCACTTTAGTTTGAGTTATGCTACGTCTGGTTATTTTGTGCTTCTTTATGATAGAAGATGGTAGCTCCGACTTTTGTAATATAGTCTACTATTAGGTGGGTTTCTGTGTCCTACGGTGCACTAATATCTTCAGCTTGGCCCTGGGCAGGTCGCGGCACGGTACGGTGTGTTATGTTACGTTTGGTTATGTTACGCTTGGCTATATTAGGAGAGGATAGCTTTGACTTTAGTGCTATCGTCTGCTATTAGGTGGATTTCTGCGCCCTACAGTGCTGTAATTTCTTCAGCTTGGCACTGGAAGGGCCAACAACAGTGGCCTCTTAACTCTATATTTTGTCAGGTTACGTTCGTCTGTGCTGGGTTAGGCTAATAACGGTTAGGAGAGCCTTAACTTTTGCGCTGTACACTTATATTTGTGGATTCCTGCGCTCTACTGTAAACTAGTATGTCCTGCTTGGGTCTGTGTGGGCAGCAATAGCGGTCTCTGTACGTTAGGCTGCGCTAAGCTATGCTTGGCTACGTTCCGTTCGTCTTTGTTATCTTTGGTTAGCATTGACTTTTCTGATATACACTGTGATTGTATGGAACTCTGCGTTTTACTATCCACTAATGTGCTCTGCTTTGCTCTGGGGAGCACAGCAAAAGTGGTCGCAGCACGTTAGGTTGAGTTAAGTTACGTCCGGATATGTCACGATCGGTTAGGTAAGGGAAGGACAGCTTTAACTTTTGTGCTTTACACTGATTTTCGGTGGATTTTTGCCCTCTACTGTGCTCTGGCGTGTCCTACGTGGCTCTGGGAATGGCAGCAATTGCGGCCTCGGAGCGACATTTCTAGTCAGGCTATGCTTGCCTTTGTTCTGATGCTTTGGGCTACGCTTGGATAGCTTCGACTTTTCGGATATACACTGCGGCACTATGGACTTCTGCGTTCTGCCCTCCTCTAATTAGCTCTCCCTGGCTCTGGGAAGGCCAGAACTAGTGGTCTCGTTACGTAACGTTGACATAGGTTAAGTAACTTTAGTTTGGGTTTCGCTAAGTTTGGTTAGGTTAGCTTTAACTTCTGTGCTGTACACAGATATTCGTTGGATTTTTTCGATCTCCTGCGCTGTAGTATATCCTGCCTGGTTCTGGTGTGGGCAGCAATAGTGGTCTCGTCACGTTAGGTTGAGTTAGGCTCTGTTTGGTTATGTCCTCTTTGTTTGGGTTAGGTCTGCGTTGCTTTGACTTTTCAGATATACACTGTGATTCTATGGATTTCTGTGCTCGACTCGCCACTAACGTGTTCTGCTTGTCTCTGGGAAGGCCAAGAATAGTGGACGCGGCATGCCAGTTTGAGCTATGATACGTTTGGTTATGCTAAAATTGGCTATGTTCTGAGAGGATAGCTATAACTTTACGTCTATGGTCTTCTATTAGGTAGATTCCTGCGCCCTGCAGTGCTCTAATACTTTCAGCTTGGCTATGGGAATACCAGAAATGGTGGTCTGGGCACGTCACGCCGTGTCATGTTACGTTCGGTTAGTTCGGATCATGATAAGTTTGGACAGCATAGCTTTAACTTTTGTGCTGATCACTGCTATTCTGTGGATTTCTGCGCACTACTGTGTTCTAGTATGTTCTGATTGTCTCTGTGGATGGCTGCAATAGCGATCTCGGCACGATAGGTTGGGTCAGGCTATGTTTCGTTATGTTCTGTTGTTTAGGGTTAGGCATGTGTTGCTCCACCTTTTCTGATATACACTGCGTTTCTATCGATATCTTCGTTTTACTTTCCACTAATATGCTCTTCTTGAGCCTGGCGAGGCAAGCAATAGTGGTCGCAACACGTTAGGTTGAGTTAGGTTTGGCTCGGTCATGTTACGGTTTGTTATGTTAACAGGGGATAGCTTTGCCTATATTGCGGTAGTCTGCTATTAGGTGGATTCCTGCGCCACACAGTGCTTTAATGTTCTCAGCTCGGCCATGGCAAGGCCAGTAATAGTGGGCTCTACACGCTATGATGGGCAGGCTACATTCGGTTTGATTGGGTCAGGCTATGTTTGGTCCGTGTAGCTTTAACTTTTGAGCTGTGTATTCATATTCGGTGGATTTCTGCGCTCCACTGTACTCTAGTATTACCTGCTTGGCTCTGGGGTTGGCAGCAATTGTGGTCACGTCAAGTTAGGTTGAGGTATGTTAGGTTTGGTTATGTTACGATTAGCTAGGATAGGAGAGGATAGCTTTGACTTCAGTGCTATGGTCTTCTATTAGGTGCATTACTGCTCCATAGGGTGCTCTGATCCTACAGATTGTCCCTAGGAGGGCTAGCAAAAGTGGCCTTCGCTAGTTATATTTTGACATGTTACTTTCTGTTATGTTGGGTCAAGCTAAGTTTCGTCCTGATAGCCTTAGCTCTTGTGCTGTTCGCAGCTATTCGGTGGACCTCTGCTCCCTACTGTGCTCTGGTATGTCCTGCTTGACCCTGAGAAGGGCAGCAAGGGTGGCCTCAGCCCGTTATGGTGAGTCAGTCTACGTTCGGTCAGGTTGGGTTAGGCTACGTTTGGTAATGGTGGATTTAACTTTTGTGCTGCACACTTGTATTCGGTGGATGTCTACGCGGTATGGTGCTCTGGCACGTCCTGCCTGGCTCTGCAGAGGGAAACAATAGCGGTCGCGGCACGTTAGGTTGTGTCATGCTATGTTTGGTTATGGCCGGTTGGTTTGGGTTAGGCACGGGTACCTTTGACTTCAGTGCGACAGTCTTCTACTAAGTGGATTTCTACGCCGTGCCGCAATCGAATGCTTCCAGCTTGGCTCTGTGAATGCCAGCAATAGTGGCCTATAGATCTGTCACTGTGTCAGGCTACGTTCGGTTAGGTTGGGTCAGTCTAAGTTTTGTCAGTGTAGCTTCAACTTTTGTGCTGTACACTGCTATTCGGCGTATTTGTGAGCTCTACTGTGCTCCAGTATGTCCTGCTTCTCTGTGGGGAGGGCAGCAATAGCGGTCGCTGGCGTTAGGTTGTGTTATGTTATGTTTGGTAATGTAGTGTTGGTTTGTGTTAGGTTCGGGTAGCTCCGACTATTCTGATAAACGCTGCTATTCTATGGATGTATGCGATCCACTCTACGCTAACGTATTCTGCTTGGCTCTGTGGAGGCTCGCAATAGTGGTCGCGGCACTTTAGGTTGAGTAAGGCTACGTTCCGTTATGTTACGGTTGGAAAAGTTAGGAGCGGGTAGCTTTGACTTTAGTGCTATAGTCTGATATTAGGAGGATTTCTGCGCCCTACAGTGCTCTAATATTTTCAGCTTGGATCCGTGAAGGCCAGCAATAGTGGACTCTGACCGTTGGGTTTGGTTAGTCTTCGATCCGCTAGGTTACCTTAAGTCAGGTTAGGTCAGTGTAGCTTTGACTTTTGTGCTATACATTGCTATTCGGCCGCTTTCTGCATTCTACTGTGCTTAGGAATACTCTCTTTGTCTCTGGCGGGGCCAGCAGTAGTGGGCGTGGCACGTTAGCCTTTGTTAGGTTACGTTTGGTTATGTTAAGTTTGTATAGGTTAGGAGAGGATTGCTTCAACTCTTCCGCTATACAAAGCGATTCAATAGATTTCTGGACTCTGCCCTCCTGTATTGCGCTCTGCTTTGCTCTGGGAAGTCCAGGGAAAGTGGTCGCGTCACGTTCGGTTGTGTTAGGTGACGTTCAGGTACGTTAAAATTGGTTAGGTTAGGAGAGGCAAGATTCGTCTTTTGTGCCATGCAATGCCATTTGGCGGATTTCAGCACTGTGCTGTGCTCTAATATGTTCAGATCTGCGATGGAAGTGCCAGCAATAGTCGTATCGCCGCGTCGTGTTTAGTTAGGCTACGTTTGGTTAGGTCAGGCAAGGTCAGGTTAGGTTTGGTTATGTTTGACATTTGTGCCATAAACAACAATGCGGAGGATTTCTGCGCTCTAGTGTGCTCTAATATTTTCAGCTTGGCCCCGTGGCGGCCAGCATTATTGTTCGCGGCACGTCAGGTTGAGATACATTACGTTTGGTTATGACAGGTTACGTAGAGTTTGGATGGAGTAGCTTTGACATTTCAGCTGCATACTGCCACTCAATGAACTTCTGCTCTCTCCTTAGCGCTATCGCACCCTGCCTGTGACTGCGGACGACAGGAATAGTGTTCTCGGCACGTGAGGATTAGTTATGTTGCGTTTGGTTACGTGTGGTTTGGCCACGTTTGGTTAGGATGGTTTCGACTTTTGCGCTTTACACTGCTATTGGAAAGATACCAGCGTCCTACATTGCTCTGCTGTAATCTGCTTAGCTCATCTAATGCCAGAAATGGCGGTCGTGGCACGCCAGGTTGGACTTCGTAACGTCCGCTTATTCTAGGCTTGGTTAGGTTAGGATAGGACAGCTCCGGCCTTTGTACCATACACTGCTATTCTGCGGATTTCTGCGCTTTACTGCCATCTAATATACTCTGCTTTGATCTGGGATTTCCAGAAATGGTGGCCGTCGCGCGTTAGGTTGAGTTAGCTTATATGTGGTATGGATAGGTGTGTTTGGTTTAGGTTAGGATGTCTTTGATTTTCGTGATATACACTGCCATTCTATGGTCCTTTGCGCTCTGCTCTCCTGTAAAGTGCTGCTCTGCTTGGCTCTGGGAGGCCAGCAATTGTAGTATCGGTGCGTTATGTTTGGTTAGACTACGTTTGACTATGGCAAGTTTGGAAATTTGAGGACAGAATGCCTAAGGCTTTTGTTCCATTCGCTACTATTCAGTGCATTTCTGCGCTCTACTGCTGGCTGATATGCTCTGCTTGGCTCTGCGGTGACCTGCAATAGCGGTCTCGGCACGTTATGTTGAGCTAGGCTACCTTTGCATATGCCACCTTTGGCTAGGTTGGGATAGGCTGCATTGACTTTTGTGCTTTGCACTGCTATTCGGCGGATTTCTGTGATCGGTTTTGCTGTATTGCATACCGATTTTCTCTGCGGAGGCCAGGAGCAATGTTCGCGCCACGTTAAGGTGGGTCACTCTGCTCTCGGTTATGTTAGATAAGGTCAGGTTACGTTAGGATATCTGCGGATTTTGTGCTATTCACAGCAATGCGGTGGAATTCTGCGCCCTACTGGGCTCAAGTACATTCTGCTTGCCGTTGTGTGATCCAGCAATACAGGTCTCTTCATGTTAGGTTGAGTTATGCTACGTTTGAGTATGTTACGTTTGTCTAGGTAAGGACGCGCTGCTTTGATTTTTGTGCTATTCACTGCTATTCGGTGGATTTCTACGCTCTGATGCACTCTAGTGAGCTCTGCCAGACTCTGGGGAGGCCAGCAATAATTTTATCGTCACGTGATGTTGAGTTACACTACTTTTGGGTAGGTTAGGGGGGGGGGGGTCAACTAATTTCAGGGTTTGTTTGACTATTGTGCTATACACTGCCATTCGGTGGATTTCTGTGACCTTCTGTGCTCTACTACATTCTGCTTGCCTATGTGGGGTCCAGCAATAGTGCTCTCGCCATGATAGGTTTAGTTAGGTTACGCTTGGGTGTGGTACGTTCGTCTAGGTTGTGGTAGGCTTCTGTGACTTTTGTGCTATTCATATCCTTTCGGTGGATCTCTGCGCCCTTATGTGCTCTAATATGCTCTGCTTAGCTATGTGGAGGGCAGCAATATTGGTCTCGTCGCGTCGTGCTTAGTTACACTACCTTTGGATAGGTTTGGTAGGGCCAGGTTAGGTCAGAGTATGTTTGACTTTTGCGATCTACATAGCAATGCGGTGGGTTTCTGCACTCTGCTGCACTATAGCACACTCTGTTTGGATCTGCGGAGGCAAGGAGCAGTGGTTGCTGCACGATTTGTTGAGATATGCTACGTTCGGTTAGGTTAGGTTAGGTGAAGTTATACTAGAGTATCTACGGCTTTTGTGTTATTCATTGCAATACGGCTGATTTCTGCGTTATACTGTGCTCTGGAATATTCTGTTTGTCTCTGTGGATGCCGGCAATAGCGATACAGTGGCGGTAGGTTGGGTTATGCTCCGTTGGTATGTGTTAAGTATGGCCAGTTTAGGATAGACTACTCAGACCATTGTGCAATACACTGATATTTGGCTGATTGCTGCGCTCTAATGTGCTCTAATATGCTCTGCCTGGTTCTACGAAGGCCATGAATAGAGGTCGCGGCACGTTATGTTCAGTTAGACTGCGTTTCGTTAAGTTAGGTTAGGTCAGGTTAGGTTAGGGTATCTTTGGCTCTTGGGCTCTACACTTCCATTCGGTTGATCTCTGCGCTCTAATGTGTTATAATATACTCTGCTTGTCTCTGAGAAGGCCATCAATATCATTCGCGGCACGTTATTCTCTGTTATGCAATGTTTGGTTAGGTTAGGTTAAGTCAGGTTAGGTTAGGGTATCCTCTTCTCTTGCGCTATACGCTGCCATTCGGTGGATTTCTGGGCTCTGCATTGCACTACCATACTCTTCCGGGCTCTGGAAAGGCGAGCAATAACGGCCGCTGCACGTTAGTTTGAGACAGGTCACGTTACGTTAGGTTCGGTTAGGCTGAGTTTGTTCAGTGTAGCATTGACTTTCGTGCTATACGCGGTTAATCGGTGATTTCTGTGCTCTACTGTGCGGCACTACATTCTGCTAGTCTATCGGTAGGACAGGAGCAGTGGTCGCAGCACTTTATGATGGATTATGCTACGTTTGGTTAGGTTAGGTTAGGACAGGTTTTTCTAACATATCTTCGGTCTTTGCGCTATCCACTGTAGTGCGCTGGACTTCTGCGCTCTACTGTGCTCTAGTACCTTCTCTTTGGCTCTGGCAAGGCCAGAAATAGTGGACGCAGCTGGTTAGGTTGTGTCGGGTTACGTTTGGTTAGGTTAGGTTCTATCAAGCTCGGTCTGGTTATTTGTGACTTTCGTTTTCTAAACTGCTATTCAGTGGATTTCTGCACTCGACACTGCTCTACTATATCCTGCTTGGCCCTGTGGAGGCCAGCAAAAGCCGCGGCATGTTATGTTGAGTTATGCCACGTTTGATTAGGCTATGTTCGGTTACGTTATGCTAGGATGTCTTCGTCTTTCGTGCACTACACTATTATCCGGCGGGTTCCTTTGATATGCTGTGCTCTACTGAATTCTGCATGGCCCTGTGGAGTCCGGCTGCAACGGATGCGGCACGCTCCGGTGAGTCGTGCTACGTTTCCGTTAGGTTAGGTTATGTCAGGTTATGTTAGGACATCTTCGACTTCTGTGCTATTCACTACAATGCGGAGCATTTCTGCGGGCTGCTGTGCTCTAGTGCGCTCTGCTTGTCTCTGGGGAGGTCAGCAATAGTGATGCCGACACGTTAGGAAGAGTTGGGTTACGTTCGGTTACCTTAAGTTTGGCTTGGTTAGGATAGGGTGTCTTTGACTTTTGAGCTATACACTGCTATTCGGTCGACATGTGTACACTGCATTGCTCTACTTGCGTCTCCTTGTCTGCGAGGAGGACAGGAATGGCGGTCGTGACACGTTTTTCTGTGTAAGGTTTCGTTCGATCAAGTTAGGTTAGGCTATGATGGTTCGGGATGTCTTCGACCTTTGCTTTGTATACAGTTATTCGGTCAAGTGCTGTACACAGCAGTGCTCTACTGGCATCTGCTAGTCCTCTGGGGGGCCAGCAGCAGCTGTCGTGGCACGTTTGGCTGAGTATGATTAAGCTTGGCCAGGTTAGATTGGGATATGCTTGGTTGGGATGGCTTTAACTCTTGTGATATGCACAGCTATCCGGTCGACGTCTGCGCTCTGCGTCCTTATACTAGCATCCGCTTGTCTCTGGGCAGGTTAGCAATAGTGGTCGTGACACGTTTGGTTGCGTTCGATTACGCTAGGTTTGATAAGGTTTGGTAAGGCTTGGTTAGGTTTGGAAAGGGTAGCTTTGACTCTAGTGCCATGCGCTGCTATTCGTTGCGTTTCTGCGACCTACTGTGCTCTAGAGTTCTCTACTTGGCGCTGGGGCGGGCAGTAATATTAGTCTCGGCGTGATAGGTGGAGTTAGGCTACGTTCGGTTAGGTTATGTTTGTTTGCATTAGGTTTGGACATCATTGCCTTTCGTAGTATAAACTGTTGTTACGTGGACTTCATCGCTCTGCATTTCCCTAACATGCGCTGCGTGGCCCTGGGGAGGCCAGCAATATAAGTTTCGGCACGTTACGTCGAGTTTTGTTACGTTTGGTTACGTTACGTTTGGTTAGGCTAGGACAGGGTATCTTTTACTTTTTTGCAATGCACAGCAATTCGGTTGACTTCTGCGCTCTACTGTGCCCTAGCATCTTCTGCTCGGATCTGGGGTGGCCAGCAATTGCGGTCTCGGCGCGCTAGATTGTGTTAGGTTGCGCTTGGCTTGCCTAGGTTTGGTTAGGTTTGTTTAGGGTAGCATCGCCTTTTGTGCTTTACACTGCTGTTCGGTCGATACCTGCGGCCTGTACTGCTCTACCAACGTCTGGGGTCTCTGGGGAGGTTAGCAGTAGCGGTCGTGGCATGTTTGTATGAGCTAGGTCACGTTCAGTTAGGTTAGGCTGCGTTTGCTTATATTACGTCTGGACACGTTATTATTGTCTACAATCCACTTTTGTGCTACGGATAACTATTCCGTGGATTTCTATGCTCTACATTGTTCTACTATACCCTCCCCGGCTCTGGGGAGGCCAGTAATAGTGGAGTCGCCACATTAGTTTGGGTTATGCTAAGTTTGGTTAAGTTACGTTTGCTTGGGTTATGTGTGAGTAGCTTTGACTCTCGAGGTATACACTGCTATTCGGCGCTTGCCTGCGCAACTCTGTGCTCCACTAGACTCTGCTTATCCATGGGGAGCCCAGGAATAGTTGCCGCGTCCCGCTATGTTGAGTTAGGCTTCGATCGGTTAGGTTATAATTGTTTGGGTTTGGTTTGGATGTCTTTGACTTTTCTGCAATAAACTGCGATACTCCACACCAACATGTTCTGCCTGGATCTGAGGATGGCAGCAATAGAGGTTTCGACACGTTAGGAAGTGTTAGGTTACGTTTGGTTGCGTTACGTTTGTCTATGTTAGGATAAGATAGCGTTGACTTTTGTGCTATATACCGCTATTCGGCGGGCTTGTGCGCTCTACTGTGCTCTAGTATATTCTGCTTGGATTAGGGGAGGCCAGCAATGGCGGCCTCGGCATGTTAGGTTGAATAAAGTTACGTTTAGCTTTGCTAGGCTATGTTTGGTTTCGCTAGGACGGCTTTGACTTTTGCGGTATACACTACTACTAAGTCGATATCTGCGCTCTGCATTGCTTTACTCACCTCTGTTTGCCTCTGTGGGGGCCAGGAACAGTGGACATGGCACGTTCGGTATTGTTAGGTTACGTCTGGCTTGGTTTGGGTAGGTTAGGTTTGGTAAGGATGGCTTAGACGTTTGTGCTATATAATGCTGTTCGGCGGGTTTCTGAGCTTTACTCTGCTCTCGATTATTCTGCTTGGCTGTAGTGTGGCCACCAGCAGTGTTGTCGGCTCGTCAGGTTGTGCGACGTTGCGTTTGGAGATGTTACGCTTGGATAGGTTATGATAGGATATCTTTGACGCTTGTGCTATGCACTGCTATTCGGTGTATTTTTGCACTCTTCGTTGCTCTACTATACCCTTCTCTACTTTGGGGATGCCCGGAATGGCGGTCGCAGCACGATAGGTTGAGTTAGGTTACGTTTGGTTACGTTATGCTGGATTAGGTTTGGTTAGGATGGCTTTGGCTTTTGTGCTATACACCAATGCTCGGTGGGTTTCTACGCCCTACATTGCTCTACAATACTCTGACTATGGAGAGCCGAGTAATGGTGGTCTCCGCAAGCTAAGTTGGTTTATGCTTTGTTTGGTTGGGTCGTGTTAGCCTCGGTTAGGTAATTATAACTTTGCCTTTCGTGGTATACACTGCTCTTCGGTGGATTTCTGCGCTCCGCTGTGCTCTACTATACTCTGCTTGGTCTTGTGGAGGCGAGAAGTAGTCGTCGCAGAATGTTAAGTTATGATATGCTGCGTTTGATTAAGTTAAGTTAGTATATCCTTAGTTAGTGTACCTTTGACTTTCGTGCTATACACTGCTATCAGGTGGGTTCCTGTGATCCACACCGCTCGACTACATTTTGCTTGGGTCTCAGGAGGCCAGCAGTAGTGCTCGCGGCAAGTTATGTTCAACTATACTGCGTTCTTTTAGGTTAGCTTAGGTCAGGTTAGGTCAGGATATCTACGGCTTTTGCTGTGTTCACTGCAGTTCGCTGGAATTCCGCCAACTACTGTGCCCAAGTACATCCTGCTTGGCTCTGGCGAGGCCGGCAAGAGTTGTCTCGGTACATTAGGTTGATTTATATTCCGTTCGATTAAGTTAGGTCAAGTCAAGCTCGGTCAGGTTATCAATTACTTCTTTAATATACACTGCTATTCGGAGGACTTCTGCGCTGTAGTGTGCTCTACAATATTATGCTTAGACCATGGTATGCCGCCAACAGTGGCCGCGGCACGGTACGATGGTGTAGGCTACGTTCGGTTATGTTATGTTAGCTTGGAGTTAGGTCCCTATACATACGACTCTTGTGCTGTACACAGCGATCCTTTGTATTCCTGCGCTCTGCTTTCCTCTAGTAAGTTCTCCTCGACTATGTGGGGGGCAGCAATAGCGGTCGGGGTGCGTTAGATTTAGTTATGTTACGTTGGTTTATGTTAAGTTTGGATATATTAGAATAGGA
Organism: Eufriesea mexicana; assembly: GCF_001483705.2. NCBI lineage: Eukaryota > Metazoa > Arthropoda > Insecta > Hymenoptera > Apidae > Eufriesea > Eufriesea mexicana. Next base: position 412,763 of record NW_016908884.1, on the reverse strand, counting down.
TAGATTCAACTTTTGTGCCGTACACTGTTATTCGGTAGACTTCTGCGACCTAATGTGCTCCACTGCATTGGGCTTGGCTCAGGGAAGCCCAGGAATAGTGGTCGCAGCAGGTTTGTTGAGATATGCTGCGTTGCGTTGTGTCAGGTTAGGTCAGGTTATGTCAGTGTATCTTCGACTTTGGTGCTATACACTTTTGTTCGGTGGATTTTTGCGCTCTACATTGCTCTACTCTACTCCCGTCGACTCTGGGAAGGCAAATAATAGTGGCCGCGGCACGATTGGTTGAGGTATGTTACGATTGGTAAGGTCAGGTTGGGCTGTAATTGGTAAGGATTCCTTCGACTTTCGTGCAATGCACTGTTACTCGGTAGACTTCTGTGATTTACTGTGCCCTACTGCATTCTGCCTGGCCCTCGGGAGGCGAGGAGCAGTGGTCGCTGCACGTTTTGTTGAGCTATGCTACGTTATGTTAGGTTAGGCTAGTTCAGGTTTGGTTACAGTATCTACGGATTTTGTGGCATTCACGGCAATGCAGTGGATTCCAGCGAACTACTATGCTCTAGTATATTCCACTAGTATCTGTGGGGGCCAGCAACTGTGGTTTGGTCATGTTAGGCAGAAATAGCTTACGTTTGGATTTATTACGTTTGGCTAGGTTAGTATATGCTGCTTTGACTTATGTGCTATACACTGTCTTTCCGCGGATTTCGGCGCACTACTATATCAAGTATGCTCTGCTTTGCTCTGGGGACGCCAGAAATTGCGGCCGCGGCGCGTTATGCGTGTTAGGTTAGGTATGGTTAGGTCAGATTTGTATATGTTAGGTTAGGATATCTTTGACTTCCGTGCTGCACACCGGAACGCGGTCGTCTTCTGCGCTCTACTGTGCTCTAGTATGTTCTGCTTGGCTCTAGGGTAGCCAGTAATAGTCGCCTCGACGCATTAGGTTGGGTTATGTTATGTGTGGCCATGTTATGTTAGCTAGGACTAGGTTCGGATAGCTTCGACTTTTCTGCTACACCTTGCGATTGTATGGAATTCTGCGCTCCACCCTCCCCCAATATGCTTCGCTCGGAAATGTGGAGGCCAGTAATACCGGACGCAGCACGTTACATTGAGTTAGATTACGTTTGGTTTGGTTAGGTTTGGCTACGTTTGGTAGAGACGCCTTTTGTGCTATGCACTGTTATTTGATGGCTTTCTGCACCATACTGTGCTCTAGTAAAATCTGCTTGGCAACGGGGAGGCCAGCAATAGTGGTCGCTGGACGTTCGATAGTCGCCTCGACGCATTAGGTTGGGTTATGTTATGTGTGGCCATGTTATGTTAGCTAGGACTAGGTTCGGATAGCTTCGACTTTTCTGCTACACCTTGCGATTGTATGGAATTCTGCGCTCCACCCTCCCCCAATATGCTTCGCTCGGAAATGTGGAGGCCAGTAATACCGGACGCAGCACGTTACATTGAGTTAGATTACGTTTGGTTTGGTTAGGTTTGGCTACGTTTGGTAGAGACGCCTTTTGTGCTATGCACTGTTATTTGATGGCTTTCTGCACCATACTGTGCTCTAGTAAAATCTGCTTGGCAACGGGGAGGCCAGCAATAGTGGTCGCTGGACGTTCGACAAGTGACGCCTCGACACGTTAGGTTGAGATATTTTACATACGGTTAAGCTACGTTTGATTAGGATAGCTTCGATTTTTGTGCTGTTCGCAGCTATTCGGTTGATTTCTGCCCTCTACTGCGCTCTAATACTCTTTGCTAAGCTTTGGGGAGGCTGCCAGTAGTAGTCTCGGCACGTTAGGTTGAGTAAGGTTACGTTTGTCCGGGTTTGGTTGTAGTAAGTTCTGTTAGGATAGCTCTTTCTTTTGTACTATACACTGTTATTCGGCGGATTCCTGCGCCCTACTGTGCTCAACCATATTGTGCTTGGCCCTGTCGAGGCCAGCAACAGTGATTGGGACAGGTTGTGGTGAGTTGGGATACGTTTAGTTAGGTTACCTTTGGCTATGTTAGGTCCGGGTAACTTTGACTTTTCTGCCATAAACTGGGATTCTATGGACTTCGGGGCTCAAATCTCCTCTGATCTGTTCTGCTTGGCTCTGGGTAGGGCAGCCATAGATTTCTCATCAGCTTAGGGCGAGAGATATTATGTTTGGCTTCGTCACGTTTGGCTAGGTTAGGATATCGTGGCTTCGACTTTTTTGGTATCCCTGCAATCCGATGGATTCGCGAGTTCTGCTGTGCTCTAATACGTTCTGCTTGGCTCTGGGGAAACGTTTGGTTGAACTATGTGACTTTAGATTAGCTTTGTTTAGGGCACGTATGGTGACGGTGGCTTCGACTTTTTTGTTATATACTTCTACTCGGTGGACTTCTGCGCTCTACTGCTCTCTTGTACGTTTTACTTGGCTATGGGGAGTGCAGCAGCAGATTTACTTGGCAAAGACTGTAATTCGGTGGGCTTCTGCGCTTTACAGTGTTCTGGCACGTTCTGCTCGACTCAGTGGAGGCCAGCAATAGTGGTCGCGGCGCGACAGGTTGAGTTATGCTAAGTTTGATCAGGTGATGTTAGTTTGGGCTATGTTCGTATACCTTTGACTTTCTTGGCATAAACTACTATTCTGTGGATTTCGGCGCTCTACAGTGTTCTGGCACGTTCTGCTCGGCACAGGGGAGGCTAGCAGTAGTGGTCTAAGTACGTTAGGTTGGATTATGTTGCGCTTGCTTATGTTACGTTTGGTCAGGTTGGGAAAGCATAACTTTGACTTTTGTGCTGTACATTGCTACTCGAAGGACCTCTGCGCTCTACTGTGCCCTAATATGCTCTGAGTGGATCTGGAGAGGACAGCAAACGTGTTCGTTGCACGACATGTTGAGTTAAGTTATGTTAGGCTAGGAAAGGAGAGGACAGCTTTAACTTTTTGTGCTATACACTGACATTCGGTGGATTTTTGCGCTCTAGTGTGCTCTTATAGGCTCTGCTTTGCGCTGGGGAGCCGAGAACCAGTGTCATCGTCGCGTTATGAGGAGTTATGTCACGTTTGGTTATGTTTGATTTGTTTGGGTTAGGTTGGCGTATCTTTTACTTTTGCGCTATACACTGACATGCGATGGATTTCTGAGCTCTACTGTGCTTTAGTATGTTCTACTTGGCTCTTGGAAGGCAAGGAACAATTGTCTCGCCAAGATAGGTTGACATAGGATACGCTTGGCTATGTTATTATAGCTTTGGTTAGGTTTGGACTGCTTCTACCTTTCTGCAATACACTGCGATTCTATAGATTCCTGCGCTCTACTCTCCACTACTACGCTCTGCTTCGCTCTTCGGAAGACAGCAATGCTGGTCGCAGCTCGATAGTCTGAGTTAAATTACGTTTGGCTGTGTTGGGCTATCCTGGGTTAAGATAGGATATATTTGACCTCTGTGCACAACGCTGAAATCATATGGACTTCCGGGCTACACTGTGCTCCATCATATTATTATTGCATGTGCGGACGCCAGGTATAGTGCACTCGGCACGTTAGGTTTAGCTTGCTTTCGTTTTGTTAGACGTGGTTGGTGTAGGTTTGACCATTATGGCTTTGACTTTTGTGCTATACGCCGCTATTCGTTGGTTTTCTGGACTATACTGTGCTCCTGTATGCTCTGCTTTGCACTGGAGGGTACAAAATAGTGGCCTCGGCTCGTCAAGCTTGGTTAGTCCACGTTTGGAAAGGTTAGGCTTGGCTAGGTTAGGTTGGGATGTATTTGACTATTGTGCTATAAGCTGCTGTTTGGTGATTATCTGCGTTCTACTGTGCTCTAGTATATTCCGCTTGGCCCCGGGGATTCCAGCAAAAATGGTTCAAACACGATAGGTTAGGTTAGGATACGTTTGAATATATTACGTTTGGATGTGTTAGGATAGAATAGCTTTGACTTTTGTGCTGTGCACTGCTACTAGGCGGATTTCTGCGCTCTACTGTGCTCTAACCCTCCCTGCTTGGCTCTGGGGAGGCCAGCAATCGTGGTCTCGCCTCACTAGCTTTATTTATTCTGCGTACGGTTAAGTCTGCTTAGGGCATTTAGGGTAAGGGTATCTTTGACATTCATGCTATTCGCTGTTATTTGGTTGCCTTCTACGCCCTACTGTGCCCTAGTGCATTCTGCTTGGTTCTGGGGTTCCAGTAGTTGTCGTCTCGGGACTTTAGGATAAGTTTGGATACGTTTGGCTCTATTACGTTTGGATATGTTAGGATTGGGTAGAATCGACTTTTGTGCTCTACACTGTAATTCGCTGGATTACTATGCTCTGCATTGCTCTACTATAATCTGCTCTACTCCGGAGAGTCCAGAAATTGTGGTCTCGGCACATTAGGTTGAGATAGGATACGTTTGGCTATGTTATGTTAGCTTTGGTTGGGATTGGATTGTTTCGACCTTTCTACCGTACACTGTGATTTCATGGATTTCTGCGCTCTTCTCTCCTCTAATATGCTCTGCTTGAATCTGCGGAGTCCAGAATTAGTGGTATCGGTTCGTTATGCTTAGATAGTCCACGTTTGGATAGGTTAGGCTCGGGGAGGTTAGGTTAGAATATATTGGTCCTTTGTGCTATACGCTGCTATCCGTTGGCTCCCTGCGCTCTACTGTGCTCGAATATGCTCTGCTTGGATCTGCGTATGCCAGTAGTAGTGGTCATCGCACGTTGGGTTTCGGTATAATACGTTCGATAGTGTTCCGATTTGTTATGTTAGGATAGGATGGCTTTTACTTTTGCGCTATACTACGCCGCTGGGACGATTTCTGCGCTCTACGCTGTTCTACTCTACTCTGCTCGGCCATGGGGAGCGCAGTAATTGCGTTCTCGACACGTTTTGTTTAGTTAGGGTACGTTTGGTTAGGCGACGTTAGTTTGGGATAGGTTTATTTTCCTTTGTCACTCGTGGTATAGACTGGTATTCGGCCGATTTCTGCGCTCCACTGTGCTCCAGTGTATTCTGCTTGGTTCTAGTGTGGACAACAGTATTGGTCTCGGCACGTTTGTCTGAGTTAGGTTGCGATCGGTCTTGTTACGTTTGGTTATGATAGGATTAGGTAGCTACGACCATTGTGATATACACTGCTTTTCGGTGGATTTGTGCGCTCTACATTGGTCTACTCTAATCTGTTTTACTCTCGTAATGCGAGCTATTGTGGTCGTGTTACGTTAGTTAGTGTTTGGTTGCTCTTGGTTGGGTTAGGTTAGCTTGCGTCTGGTTAGTATGACATAGACTTTTGTGCTATACGCTGCTATTCGTTGATTTCTGCGCTCTACTCCTCTCTAATTTGTTCTGCTAGGCTGTGGGGAGTCCAGAAATAGTGGTGGCGGCACGTCGGTTTGTGTTTCATAATGTCCGGTGGTGTTACGATTGGTTCGGCTGGGACAGGATACCTTTGTCTTGTGCGGTACATGCTGCTTTTCGATGGATTACTCCGCTCTACTACGCTCTAGTATCCTTTGCGTTGCTCTGGAGAGGTCAGAAATAGAGGCCGCGGCATGTTAGGCTGCGTTAAGTTATGTATGGCGAGTTTATGATACCATGGGTAACGTGTGGTTACCTTTGGTTTTTCAGCTAAACACTGCGATTAAATGGATCTCTGAGCACTACTCTCCTCCAATACGTTCTGCCTGGTCCTGGGGAGACTAGCAAATGTGGTCGCGTCAAGTTAGGTTGAGTAAAATTACATTTGGTTAAGTTACGTTTGGTTAGGGTAGGACGGGATAGCTTTGACTTTTGGGCTACACATTGCAATTCGGTGCATTCCTACTGTCTACTGCGCTCTAATGAGCTCTGCTTGGCCTTGGGGAGGTCAGCAATAGTGGTCACGGCACGTTAATCTGAGTTCTGTTACGTTCGGTTGCGTCACGGTCGGCTAAGTTATCGAAGGGTAGCTATGCCTTTTAAGCTATACACTGCTTTTCGGTCGATATCTGTGCAATGTGTTGCTCTACTAGCATCTGCTTGTCTCTGGGGAGGACAGCAATATAGGTCGTGGCAGGATCGTTTATGTTAGGTTACGCTTCGCTAGGATAGGCTGGGTATTGCTTTGCTTGGGTGTGTATAACCTTTGCGTTATTCACTGCCATTCGGTTGATATCTGCGCGCTGCATTTCTGTTGTAGCATCTGCTAGACTCTGTGGAGGCCAGCAACAATGGTCGTGACAGGTTTGGTTTAGATCCGTAACGTTTGCTTATGTTACGTTAGGCTAAGTTCGGTTATGATGGCTTTGACTTTTGTGCTACAAACTGCTATTCGGTGGACTCCTGCGCTGCGCTGCGCTCTAGAATACTCTGCTCGACTCTCGGGAGCCCAGCGAAAGTGGTCTCCGAACGTTAGGTTACGTTATGTTAGGCTACATCCGGTTAGGTTAGGTTAGGTTGGGCTAGGTTAGGCTAGTTTGGGCTAGGTTAGGTTAGGTAAGTTTAGGTTAGGTTAATTTAGGCTAGGTTAGGTCAGGTAAGTTTAGGTTAGGTTAGGTTAGGTTTGGTTATGTTAGGATATCTATGAATGTTGTGCTACAAAGTACTATTCGGACAATTTCAGCGTTCTACATTGCTCTTCTATACTCAGCTTAGCTCTCCTGAGGCCAGCAATAGCGTTCGCGGCCCGTCAGTTTGGGTTACGTTGCGTCTGATTACGTTACGTTTTGATAGGTTAGGATAGGATAGCTTTGACCTTTGCGCTATACACTGATATTCGTTGGACCACTACGCTCATCAATTCTCAAGCATGCTCCGCTTGGCGCTCGGGAGGCCATCAATGGTGGCCTCGGCGCGTTAGGTTTAGTTAGGCTGCGTTTGGTCTCCGGTTACTTTTGGTTGGATTAAGATATCAGAGCTTTGATTTTTGTGCTATACACAAGCTTTCGGTGGATCTGTGCGCTCTACTGTGCTTTAATATGCTCTGCCTATCGTTGGAGAGGCCTGCAATTGTGGTCTCGGCAAGTTAGTTTGAGTTATGCTGCGTTTGGTTAGGTCTCGTTTGGTTAGGTTAGGATAGGGTTGCTTTGGCTTTTGTGCTGAACACTGCTATTCGGTGGATTTCCTCGCTCCCCTTTTGTCTAGTGTGCTCTGCTTGTCGCTGGGTATGTCAGGGGTAGCGGCCCCGGCATGTTAGGTTGGGTTAGGTTACGTTTGGTTACGTTATGTTTCTTTCGGTTAGGTTTGGATAGATTTGACATTAGTGGTGTTCGCCGCTAGTCGTCAGATCTCTAAGCTCCACTGTGAACTAGTATGCTCCGCTTGGATATGGGGAAGCCAGTTATAGTGGTATCGGTACGATAGGTTGAGATGGGGTACGTTTGCTTAGGTTACGCTAGCTGTGGTTATGTGTGTGTAGCTTCGACTTATCTGCTACACATTGGGAACCTGTGGATTTCTGCGCTCTACTGTCCTGTATTACGCTCTGCCTGGCTCTGTGGAAGCCAGCAATACAGGTCGCGGCACGTTAGGCTGGGGTATGTTACGTTTTGTTACGTTTGGTTTGGTAGGGATAGGTTAGTGTAGCTTTGACGTATGCCTCCAAAACTGACGTTCTATGGACTCTTGTGCTGTAGTATGCTGTATAATATGCTGCTTCACTCTGGGGAGGCCAGCAATGGTGGTTGCGGCACGTTAGGCTCAGTTACCCTACGCTTGGCTAGTTTAGGCTAGGTTTGGCTAGGTTAGGATGTCTTTGACTTTTGTGCTATACACTGCTGTTCGTCGGATTTTGTTACGTTTGGCTACGTTAGGAGAGGATGCTTTGACTTTTGTGCTATACACTGCTGTTCGTCGGATTTTGTTACGTTTGGCTACGTTAGGAGAGGATGCTTTGACTTTTGTGCTGTACACTGCTCTTCGGTGGATTTCTGCTCTCTACTGTGCTCCAATAGGTTCTGTCTGGCTCTGGGCAGGCCAGCAATTGATGTCTTTTCTCGATAGGTTTAGTTTTTCTACGTCTTGTTAGGTTAGGTTTGGTCAGGTTAGGTTAGGGTATTTATGTCCTTAGTGCCTTACACTGCAATTTGGTGGCTTCCTGCGGTCCTCTGTGCTCCAGTAGATTCTGCTTTTCTCTGGGAATGTCAGCAGTAGTGATCTAGGCGCGCTAGGTTGAGTTAGGTTACGTTTGGCTTTGTTATGTTTGTTTTGGTTAGGAGAGGATAGCTTTCACTTTTGTGCTGCATAGTGCTATTCGGTGGATTTCTGCCCTCTACTGTGAAATAATGGTCCCTACTTTGCTCTGGGAATACCAGAAATATTGGTCGCGGCGCGTTATGTTGTGTTAGTTTGCGTTCGGTTAGATTAGGTATTTTTTGATTGGGATGGGATGCCTTTGAATTCCGTACCATACACTGCCGATCTATGGACCTCTGCGCTCTTCTCTGCTCTAATGTGCCACGCTTTGCGCTGGCGGTCAGCAGTATTTTCCTAGGCACGTTAAGTTGGGATTTGTTACGTTTGGTTGCGTTAGGTTATGACATATTATGTCAGGATATGCTTTACTTTTCTACTTTACACACCAACGCTGCGCATTTCTGCGCTCTACTGTGCTCTAGTATATTCTGCTTTGCTTTGGGTACGTGAGTACTGTTGGTGTAGTCCCTTTAGGTTGGGTTATGTCGCGTTTGGTATGATTAGGGCAGAGTAACATTGACTTTTGCGCTGTACACTGTTCATCGGAGGATTCCTGCGATCTTCATCGCTCTACTACGCTCTGCCCGACCCTGGCAAGGCCAGCAACAGCGGTCGTGGCACGATAAGTTGAGTTACGTTAAGCTTCGTTTTGTTAGGTCAGGTTACGTTTGGATACAATGACTTTGACCTTTGGGTTACACACCGCTATTCGGTGGATTTCTGCACTCTACTCTGCTCCAAAATGTTTTTCTTGGCTCCGGAGAAGGCAGCAATAGAGGTCTCGGCTCGCTACATTTAGTTATTTCACTTTTGGTTGGGTTAGGTTAGGTCAGGTTAGGCTGGGATATCTTCTGCTTTCTGCTTTACACTTCAATGCGGAGGACTTCTGCGCTCTACTGTGCTATTGTATACTCTGCTTGGCCGTGGGGAGGCCTGCAGTATTGGTCTCGGCACATTAGTCTGTATTCGGTTGCGCTTGGATATGTTGGGGTTGGATAGGTTAGGAAGACGTAGCTTTGACTTTTGTGCTGCGCACTGCTATTCTATGGACTTCTGCGCTCTTATGTGCGCTACCCCACTCTATTCGTCTCTGTGGATGCCGGGAATAGCGCTATCGGCACGTTAGACCGAGTTGTACTTCGTTTGGGTAGGATAGGTTTCGTCAGGCTTGGTTAGGGAATCTTTGACTCTTTTCTTATTCACTGCTATTCGGACGATTTCAGCTTTCTACATGGTTAAGCTACACTCCACTTAGCTCTCGCGAGGCCAGCAATTGCGTTCGTGGCACGTCAGCTTGGATTACGTTACGTCTGTTGTTGTTACTCTTTGGGAGGTTAGGATAGGATAGATTTGGCTTTTGCGCCATAAACTGCAATACGGTGGATGTCTGCGCTCTACTGTGCTATTGTATACTCTGCTTGGCCGTGGGGAGGCCAGCAGTAGTGGCCTCGGCACGTTGGGTTGAGCTAGGCTACCTTCGGCTATGTCACGTTTTGGAGGTTAGAATACTATAGCTATGTATCTGTGCTATAAACTGCTGCATTCCTTTGCCTGCGCTCTACTACGTTCTAATATTTTCTGCTTGGCTCTGTGGTATCCATGAACTATGGTCTCGGCAAGCTAGGCTGAGTTGTGCTACGTTTCGTTAGGGTAGATTAAGACGGCTTGGTTAGGACTTCTTTGACCTTTGTGCTATACACTTCTCTTCGGTGGAGATCTGCGCTCTACATTGCCCTACTGTATTCTGCTTCCATCTGGGGATGCCAGCAGCAGTTGTCGCGTCATTATGCTTAGCTATGCCACGTTTGTTTTTATCAGCGCTGACCAGTTTAAGCAAGGATATCGTCCACTTTTGTAACACACACGGCTATTCGGAGGATTTGTGCTCCGTACATTGCTCTACTATGCTCTGCTCGACTGGGGGGGGGGGGGCGAGCAATAGTGGTCGCGGCAGGTTTGGTTGGGTCAGGTTACGCTTGGTTAGGATAGTTTAGGATAGGCATTGGTAGGATAGATTTGACTTTCGTGCTGTACATTGTTATTCGGTGTATTCCTGTGATCTACTCTGCTCTACTACATTCTGCATGGATCTGGGGAGGCCAGGAGCAGCGGTCGCTGCAGGTTATGTTGCGAAATTCTACGGTTGGTTAGGTCGGGTTAGGTCAGGTTATGCTAGGATATGTTCGACTTCTGTGCTATTCACTGAAATGGGGCGGCTTTCTACTCACCGCTGTGCTCTAGCATAGCCCGCTTGTCTCTGTGGATGTCAGCAGTAAAGGTCTCGTCGCGTTTGGTTGTGTTAGGTTACCTTTGCTTATGTTACGTTTGGCTACGTAAGGACTGGCTACTTTGACTTCTGTGCTTTTTACCGCTATTCGGAGGGTTTCTGGGCCCTAATGTGCTCTAAGGCGCTCTGCCTGACTCTGGAGTGGTCATTAATAGTGGTCTCGGCACGTTAGTTTTGGTAAGGTTACATTCCGTTTGGGCAGCTTAGGAAGGCTCGGACAAGATTTCTTTGGCTTTTTTGGTATAAACTGCTTTTCGGTGGATTCTTACGCCCTACGCTGCTCTACTATATTTTGATCGATACTGCGCAGGCGATCAGTAGTTGTCGTGGCACGTCGGGTTTGGTTGGGTTACGCTTGGCTATGTAATGTTAGGATACGTTTGCTAGGGATAGCTTTAACTTTCGTACTATACACTGTTATTCGGGGGATTTCTGCAATATACTGTGCTCCGCTACACTCTGCTTGGCTCTGGGAGGCCAGCAATAATGCTCTCGTCGCGTCATCACTCGTTACACTGCGATTGGATATGTTAGGGGAGGCCAGGTTAGGTCAGGATATGTTTGAATTTTGTGCTAATCACAGCAATGCGGTGGCTTTCTGCGCACCGCTGTGCTCTAGTATATTCTTCTTTGCACTGGAGAGGCCAGCAATAGTGGTCTCAGCAAGTTAAATTGAGCTATGCTACGTTCGGTTATGATACGTTTGGGAGGTTATGATAGGATGGTTCATTCGTTTGTGCTATACGCTCCTAAACGCGGATTTCTGCGCTCTGGTGTGATCTAATATGCTCTACTTAATGCTCTGGGTCGGCCAGCAATAGTGGTCTCGGCACGTCAGGTTGGGATAAGTTGCGTTCGGTTAGACTTGGTTAGGCTAAGTTAGGTTAAGTTTGGGCATGACAGCTCCGGCTTTCATGCAGTACACTCTTATTCGGTCGATCTCTCTGATGTACTCTCCGCTACTACATTCTGTTTAGCTCTGGTGGGGCCTGGAGCTGTGGTCGGCACGCTCTGCTGAGCTACGCTACGTTCTTTTAGGCAATGCTATGTCGGGTTAGGTTGGGATATATTAGACTTGTGCGCTATACACTGCTATTCGGTGGACTTCTGCGCTCTAGATTGCTCTACTACACTCTGATCGACTCTTGGGTCGCGATCAATAGCGGCCGTGGCACGATAGTTTGTGCTATGTTACGATTGTTTAGGTTACGTTAGGGTATGTTTTCTCAGGAAATCTTCAAGTTTCGCACTATGCACGGTTATTCGGTGGATTTTTGTGATCCACTGTGCTCTTCTACGTCCAGCTTGTCTATGGGGAAGCAAGGAGCAGTGGTCTCTGCACGTTATGTTGAGTCATGCTATGTTTGGTTTGGCTAGACACGGTCAGGCTATGCTAGGGTATCTACGGATTTTGTGCAGTTCACTGCAGTGTGGTGGATTTCTGCGCACGACAGCACTCCAGTTCATTCTGCTTGTGTCTGTGGGGGCCAGCTGTGGTGGCCTCGTCATGTTGGGTTGAGTTATGTCACGTTTGGTTATGTTACGTTTGGCTACGTTAGGAGAGGATGCTTTGACTTTTGTGCTATGCACTGCTATTCCATGGGTCACTGCGCTCTAGTGTGCCCTAATATGCTATGCTTGAAATGAAGGTGGCCGGTATTAGTAGCCTAGGCAGGTTAGGTTGAGTTAGGTTGCGTTTGGTTAGGTTAGGCTAGATAAGGTTTGGTGAGGACATCTTCGACTTTTGTGCTATTCACAGCAATACCGTGGGTTTCTGCGCACTACTGTGCTCTAGTACATTCAGCATGTCTTTTTCGAGGCCAGCAATAGAATTCCCGCCATGTCAAATTGAGTTACGCTTCGTTTGGCTAGGTTACGCCAAGCACGGTCAAGTTATCTTTCACTTTAGTGCTATACACTGCTACTGGTGGGCTTTCGGCGCTCTGCTGCGCTCTACTGTATTCTGCTTGGCTCTGGGGAGTCCGATAGCAGTGGCTGCGGCACTCTCTGTTGAGTTGCGATACGTTCAGTATGTTAGGTTACGTCAGGTTTCGTTAGGGTGCCTTCGACTTTTCTGCTATTCGCTGGAATGCGCTGTGTTCGTGCGCTCTACTGTGCGGTAGTATATTTTGTTTGCCTCTGTGGAGATCAGCAATATAGGTCTCGTCATGTTGGGCTGAGGTAAGTTACTTTTGGGTATGTCACGTATGGCTAGATCAGTACAGGCTGCATATTCTTCTGTCACATTCTATGTTATTCGGAAGATTCCTGCGCTCTACTGTGCTCTAATATGCTCTGCCTGGCTCTTCGGAGTTCGCCAATATTGGTCTCGTCACGTCACGTTGAGGTACACTATGTTTGGATAGCTTAGGTAAGGCCAGGTTGTATAAGGAAATGTTTGACTTTTGTGCTATTCAATGAAAGAGGTTAATTTCTGCGCTCTGCTTTCCTCTAGTATATTCTGCATGGCTCCGGGGATGCCAGCAATAGTGGTCTCAACAAGTTAAGTTGAGCTATGCTACGTTCGGTCATGTTACGTTTGGTGAGGATAGGGCATGATAGTGCAGACTTTTGTGCTATACACAGCTTCACGTGGATTTCTACTCTCTACCGTGCTCTAATATGTTATGCTTGGCTCTGGGGAGGCCAGCAATAGTGACCCCGGCATGTTTGGTTGAGTTACGTTGCGTTTGGTTAGGTTAGGTCGGGTAAGGTTAGGTCAATACACTGCAATGCGGTGCATTTCTGCGCTCTGCTCTCTTGTAGCATATCCTGCTTGGAGCTGGGGGCCAGTAACAGCTGTCACGGCTGGTTATTATGTGTTAGGCTACGTTCGGTTTTGTTCCGTTTAGTAATGTCAGGATAGGATAGTTTAGACCTTTGTGCTGTACACTGCCATACGCGGACACCTGCGCTCTTCTGTGTTCCAATCTTTTCTGCCCGGGTCTGGCGAGGCCAGCAACAGTAGCCTCGGCACGTTAGGTTGTGCTGTGTTACGTTTGGTTTGGTTAGGTTATGTCAAGCTCCGTCAGTTTATCTTTGACTTTCGTGCTATAAACTGCTATTCGGGGGATTTCTGCGCTCGGCTGTGCTCTGCTATATTCGGTACGTCCTTGGGGAGGCCAGAAATAGTGGTCGCGACACGTTATGTTGAGTTAGGCTAAGGTAGGTCAGGTTATGTTAGGATAATTTTGGATAGTATAGCTTCGCCTCTCGTGGTATACACTATTACCCGGAGGGTTCCTGAGATGGACTCAGCTCTGCTGTATTCTGCTTGCCTCTGTGGAGTTCGGCAGCACTGGCCGCGCACGTTCTGTTGGTTTACGCTGCGTTTGGTTTGGTAAGGCTAGGTCATGTTAGGTTAGAATGTCTTCGACTTTTGTGCTGTTCCCAGGAATGCGCTGAATTTATGCGCTCTACTGCGCGCTTGTATACTCCGTTTGTCTCTGTGGAGGGCTGCAATAGAGATCTCGTCATGTTAGGCTGGTGTAGGTTACTTTTTTGTATGTTACGTTTGGCTAGGTCAGTACAAGCTTCATTGTCTTCTGTGCTACTCACTGGTATTCGGAGGATTTCTGCGCTCTCATGTGCTCTACTGTATTCTGCTTGGCCCTGTGGATCCCTGCAGCAGTTGTCGCGGCACGTCATGCTGAGATATTCCAGGTGCGGTTAGGTTAGGTTAGGTCCGGTTAGGTTGGGATGTCTACGGCCTCTGCGCTACTCACTGCAATGCAGTGGATTTCTGCGTTCTACTGTGCTCTAATATGCTCTGCTTGACGCTGGGGAGGCCAGCAGTAGTGGTCTCGGCACATAAGGTTGAGACAGAAAACGTTAAGGTATGTAACGTTTGGTTAGATTAGGATAGGATAGATTTGGCTTTTACGCTGTACACCCCTATTTCGTGGATCCATGCGCTCTACAATTCTCTAATATGCTCTGCTTGCCCCTGGGGAGGCCAGCAATTGTATTCCCTTCGAGTTACGATTAGTTAGGCTACGTTAGGTTAGGCTATGTTAGGACAAGGTAGCATATGATATCTTTGTCTTTTGGGCTACACACTGCAATACGGTGGATTACTGCGCTCTACCCTGCTCTAGTATATTCTGCTTGGCCCTGGGGAGGCAAGCAATGGTGGTCCCGGCTCGTTAGGTTGAGTTAAACCACCTTCGGCTATGTTACGTTTGGCTATGTTAGGATAGGGTACCTTCAACAATTGTGCTATGCACTGCGATTCAGCGGACTTCTGCACCCTACCCTACTCAAATATGTTCTGCTTGGCCCTATGGACGGCAGCAATAGAGGCCTCTGCACGATAGCAAGGGTTATGTTACGTTTGGTTACGTCACGCTTGGCTAGATTATGATAGGGTAGCTTTGACTTTAGTGCTATACTCTGCTATTCCGTCGATACTTGTGCACAGTAATGCACTACTATCCTCTGCTTGTCTCTAGGGTGGCCAGCAATAGCGGTAGTGACAAGTTTGTTTGGGATAGGTTACGCTTGGTTTGGTTAGGTTTGGCTATGTTTGGATAGGGTGGCTTGGACTTTGTGCTATGCACTGCTATTCGGCGGATTACTGTGCTCTACTGTGCTCTAGCATATTCTGCTTGGCTATGTGGGTGCCTGCAGTATTGATCTCGGTACGTTAGTCTGAGTCACGGTGCATTCGGTTATGTTACGTTTGGCTATGTTTTGATATGATAGCTTTGACTTTTGTGCTACACACTGATATTGGGTGGATTTCTGCGCTCTACATCGCTCTACTATACTCTGCTCGACTCTCGGAACGTCAGCAATAGCATCCGCCGCGCGAAAGTTTCTGTTATAATACGATTGGTTATGTAGAGTTTCGTTGAGTTAGGTTGTGATAGCACTGACTTTTGTGATACAGACTGCTATTCTATGCTCTTCTGCGCCCTCCTGTGCGCTATCGCATTCCGCTTGTCTTTGTGGACTCCAGGCGTAGTGCCCTCGGCACGTTATGTTGAGCTGCGTTATGACCGGCTAGGCTACGATTGGTTACGTTTGGTTAGGATGGCTTTTACTTTTGTGTTTTATAATGCTAATCCGTGGATTCCTGCGCTCTATTCTTATCTGATATGTTCTGCTTGGCAGTGTGGAGGTCAGCAGTAGAGGTCTCGGCTCGCTCCGTTTAGTCCTTCTACTTTCGGTTAGGTTATGATTGCCTTGACTTTCGTGGTATAGACTGTTGTTCTGTTGAATTCTGCTATCTCCTGTGCTCTAGTGTGTTCTGTTTGGCTCTGTGGAGGCCAGCAATGCTAGCCGCGGCACGATAAGTTTAGTTGGATTACGTTCGGTTAGGTTAGGTTAGTTTGGGTTAGGCTAGGTTATCCTTGACGTATCTGCTCTACAGAGATGCTCTATCGACTTCTGTGCTCTACTGTGCTCTACCATATTCTGCTTGTCTCTGGGGAGACAAGCAACAGCGGTCGCGGTACGATAGGTTGTGTCGTGCCACGTTTGGTTAGGTTATGTTCGTTTACGTTTGGCCATGTTCGGCTACGTACAGTTAGAATGGCTTTTACTTTTGTGTTATACAATGCTGTTCCGTGCATTTCTGCTATCAACGGCGCTCTAATATGTTCAGCTTGGATCTGGGGAGGCCAGCAATAGAAGTATCGGCTCGTTACGTTGAGTTACTTTACGTTCGCATAGACTTCGTTAGGACAGATTAGGTTAGGATATCGTTGACTTTTGTGATGTACACTGCTATTTCGGATAGCATCGGCGGATTTCTGCGCTATACGTTGCACTAATATGCTCCGCTCTACTCTCGGGAGGCCATCAATTGTGGTCGCGGCACGTTGGTGTTAGTTAGAATACGATCGGCTATGTTGGGTTGCGTTGCGTTACGTTAGGATAGCTTAGACTCTTGTGACACACACTGATATTCGGTGGAACTCTGTGCTCTACTGTGCGCTATCACACTCCGCTTGTGTCAGTGGGCGCCAGGAAAATTGTTCGCGGCAGGTTAGTTTAAGCTGTGCTCAGTTTGGTTAGGCTTCGTTTGAATACGTTTGGTAGGGATTTCTTCGACTTTTGAGCTATACACGGCATTTCGGTCGGTTTGAACGTCCTGCATTGCTCTACTATACCCTACTGGACACTCGGTATGCGAGAAACTGTGGTCGCGGCACGATAGGTTGTGTTCGGTTGCGTTTGGTTAGGTTTGGTTTGAATAAGCTTGGCTAGGGTAGCTTCGACTTTCATGCTATGCACAGTTATACGATAGATTTCGTCCCCCCACTGTGCTCTACTCTAATCTGCTAGTCCCTGCGGAGGCCAGAAATAGTGGCCGCGGCACGTTACGTCGAGCTTTTATACGTTAGATTGGGTTAGTTTTGGTTAGCTTTGGATATCTTTGACTTCTCCGTGGTACACTGCGATTATATGGATTCCTGCGCATTATTCACCTCCAATATGTTCTGCTTGGCTCTGGGGAGGCCAGCAATACTGTTGGCGGCATGTTTGGTTGAGTTTGGTTAAGTTTGGTTGTGTTACATCTGGTTTGGTTGGGATAGGCTACCCCTGATTTTTGCGCCACATATTGCTTGTCGGTGGATTTCTCCGCTCTGCTGTGTTCTAATGTGCAATGCTGTGCACTGGGGCGGCCAGAAATAGTGGTCGCTGGACGATAGGCTCAGACATGTTACGATTGGTCTGGTCAGGTTTGGCCTGGTTAGGACGGGATAGCTTCGAGTTTTGGGCTACAGACTTCTGTTCGGTGGATTTCTGCGCTATTGGCTTTTCTGCTATGATGTACTGGACACTAGGAGGGCCTTCAATGGCGGTTGTGGCACGATAGGTTGGGTTAGGTAACGCTGTGTTAGGTTATGGTTGGCTAGGTTTGGTCAGGGTTGCTTTGACTTATGTGCTATACACTGCTATTCGTTGAATTTCTGCGCTCTACTGTGCTCTGATATGTCCTGATCGGATCTGGGGTGGCCAGCAGTAGAGGTCTCGGCTCGTTAGTTTTAGTTACCCTATGGTTGGTTGGATCAAGATATGTCTTGTTCGGTTAAGATGTCTTCGACCTTCGTGGTATACGTTGATGTTTGGTGGCCTTCTGCGCTCTACTGTGTCCAAATATACTCTGCTCCAATCTGGGGAGGCCAGCAATAGTTGTCTCGGCGCGTCAGTTTGTGTCAGGCTACATTTGGTTAGGGTACGGTAGCCTTTCTTAAATATGTGTAGCTTCGACCTTCGTGGTATGAACAGTTGCTCGGTAGATTTCTGCGCTCTACTGTGTTCTAGTGTGTTCTGCTTGGCCCTGAGGAGGCCAGAAATAGTGGTTTCGACATGTTAGATTCTGGTATATAACGTTTGGTAATGTTACGTTTGGTTAGTTTCGGATAGGATAGCTTAGACCTTTGCGCTGTACACGGCTATTCGGTGGACTGCTGCGCTCTTCGTCGTTCTACCATACTCTGCTCGAATCTCCGGAGTCCAGCAATACTGGTCGATGCGCGTTAGTTTGCGTTATATTAGATTTGGTTAGGTTAGGTTACGTTGAGTTAGGTACGGATGGCTCCGTCTTTTTTGCTACACACTGCTATTATATGAACTTCTGCGCTCTTCTCTGCGCAATCACACCCTGCTTGACTCTGTGGACGTCAGGAATGGTGCTCTCGAGACGTTAGGCTGAGTTATGTCACGATTGGTTAGGTCAGGATTGGCTGCGTTCGGCCAGGATGGCTTTGACTTTTAAGTTACACACTGCTGTCTGGACGATTTCAGCGGTCCACACTACTCTACTGCCATCTGCTTAGCTCTCGTGATGCCAGCAACAGCGGCCGTTGCACGTCAGGATGGGTTACGTTACGTCTGCCTGTGTCACGAATGGTTAAGTTTGGAATGCGTAGCTCTAACTTTTGTGCTATACACTGCTATTCGTCGGATTTCTGCGTTCTACTGTGCTCTAGTATGTTCTGCTTTGATCCGTGGGTGTCAGCAATGGCGGTCTCAGCAGGCTGTGGCTGCTGTGTATATAACGTTTGGCTTGGCTACGTTAGGACACGTTTGGTTGGGATAGCTTTGACTTCTGTACTGTACTCTACTATTCGGACGATATCTGTGCACCGCATTGCTGAACTCTCATCTGCTTGACTCAAGGGATGTCAGCAGTAGCTGTCGTCGCACGTTCGTTTGAGTTAGGTTACGCTTGGTTAGGTTAGGTTGGGTTATGTTTGGTTAGGATGACTTTGACCTTTGCGCCTTACACGCTATACGTTCGATGTCTGCGCTATGCATTGATCCAATAGCATCTGCTTGTGTCTGGGGAGGCCAGGAATGGTGGTCGTGGCGCTTTCGGTTTAGTCATGTTACGCTTCGTTCGGTTAGGTTAGGTTAAGTTTGGTTAGGATGGCTTTGACTTTTGTTCCATACACTGCTGCTCGGGGGATATCTACGATCCACATTTCTCTATTCTGCTCTGCTCGACTCTCGTGACGCTAGCAATCGCAGTCGCGGCACGTTACGCTGAGATAGATAACGTTTGGTTAGGATAGGCTGCGTTGCGTTCGGTTAGGGTAGGTATGCCTTTCTGCTGCACACTGACATTCTATGGACTTCTGCGCCCTTCTGTACGCTACCACGCCCTCCTTGTCTCTGCGGGCGCTAGGAGTACTGCTCTCGGCAAGTTAGGTTGTGTCACCCTTGGATAGGCTAGGTTTGGTTGGGCTTGTATAGGACAGTTTTGTCATTTGTGCTATACAATGGTATTCGTACGATTTCTACGTACGTTACGTATACAATGGTCTACGTTGCTCTGCTGTACTCTGCTTAGCTCTTGTAGGGCAAGAAATGGTGGCCGTGGCACGTCAGCTTTCGCTACGTTACGTATGCTTATGTTACGTTTGGATAGGTCAGGAGGATTAGCTTTAACCTTAGCGCTATAAACTGCTAGTCGGTGGATTCCTGCGCTCGACTGTGCTCCTATATGCTCTACCTGGCGCTGGGGATGTCAGCAATAGTGGTCTTTGTACTATACGATGTGTTACACTTCGTTTGGCTGGGGTAGGTTTTGTCAGGTTATGCGTTGATATCTTTGACCATTGTGCTTTGCACATCAGTGCGGCGGACTCCCGCGCTGTCATGTGCTCTTGTATATCCTGCTTTGCTCGGGGATGATCAGCAATAGCGGTCAAGGCAAGTTAAGTTGAGGTAGATTACGATAGTTTGTGTCACGTTTTGCTAGGTTAGGAAAGAGTAGCATTGACTTTTGTGCTGTACACAGCTATTCGCTGGATTTCTGCGTTCCACTGCGATATAATATACCCTGCCTTACCCTTGGAATTCCAGAAATTGTGGCTGCGGCACGTTAGGCAGTGTTATATGACGTTAGTTGAGGTCAGGTTTGCTTGGGCTAGATTGTGATGTCTTTGACTTTCGTGCTATTAGCTGCCGTCCTATGCACCTCGGCGCTCTACTCTCCACTAATATGTCCTGTTTAGCGATGATGAGGCCAGAAATAGTGAGCTAGGCGCGTTAGGTTGGGATGGGTTTCGTTTGGCTAGGTTAGGTTAGGACAGGCTAGGTCAGGATATCTTTTACTATTCCGCTTTACACTTCGATGCGGCGGAATTCTGCGCTCTACTGTGCTATAGTAGATTCTACTTTGCTCCGCGGAAGTCAGCAATAGTGATGTAGGCACGTTAGGTTGAGCTATGTTCGTTCGGCTGTGTTATGTTTCGTCAGGTGAGGATAGGATGACTTTGTCATTTGCGCTAGACACCGCTATTAGTTGGATTTCTGCGCTCTTCATTGCTCTATTACACCCTGCTCGACTCTGGGGAGACCAGCAATAGAGGTCCCTGCTCGTTGCGCATAGTTATTCTAGATTTGGTTAGGTTAAGTTAGGTCTGGTTATGTTAGTATGTCTTTGGCTTTTGTGATATTCATTGCCATTTGGTGTCTCTCAGCGCTCTACTGTGCTGTACTATAAGCTGCTCGTCTCCGGGGCTAGCAATAGAGGTCGTGGCACGGCAGGTTTTGTTAGGCTACGTTTGGCAATACAGCGATTTGTTAGGTTATCGTAGGGATGCCCTGTCTCTTGTGCTACACACCGCTATTCGGTAGATTTCTACGCTCTACATTGCTGTACTCTACTCTGCTCGCCTCTGAGGCCGCCAGTAGTAGTGGTCTCGTCACGTTAGATTGAGTTAGGCTTCGCTTGGCTAGGTTACGTTCGTTTGTGTTATGTCCGGATAGCTGAGCCTCTCGTGGTATACACTGCTGTTCTCTGGACTTTTGCGCTCTGCCGTGCTCGACTGTATTCTGCTTGTCCCTGGGGCGTCAAGCAATAGCGGCCGCGCCTTGTCAAGTTGAGTTAGGCTTCGTTTGGTTAGGTTGTATTTTCTTGGGTCAGGTTTGGATAGATATGACTTTTATGCTTTACACTGCAATGCGGCTGGATTGTTCGCTCTACTTTGTTCTAGTGTATTCTGGTTGGATTCGTGTTGGTCAGCAATAGCGTTCTTGGAACGTTGGGTAGGGTTATGCTACGTTTGGTTATGCTATGTTTGGTCAGGTTGGGCTAGGATAGCTATGACTTTTGTGCAATAAACTGCTTTTCGGTGGGATTCTGCTCTCTACGATGCTCTACTATACTCTGCTCAACTCTGGGGATGCGAGTAATATTATTCCCGTCACGTTAGTTTCATTTATGCTGCGTTTAATTATGTTACGTTTCATTAGGGTTGGAGAGGATATCAATGACTTTTGTGCTATATAATGCTATTCGTTAGACTTCTGCGCTATACTGTACATTTACATGCTGTGCTTCGCTCTGGGGAGGCCAGCAATAGTGGTCTCCACACGTCATTTTGAGCTTCGTAACGTTTGTTTATGTTACGATTTCTTAGATTGGAAAGGATGGCTTTGACTATTGTGCTGTACACCAATTCTCGGTGGATTTCTGCGCCCGACATTGCTCTACGATAGTCCGATAAACTCTGGAGAGGCCAGTAATGGTGGTCCTGGCTCGTCAGGTTTGGCTCTGCGACGTTTGTTTAGGTTATGCTACTTCGGTTAGGATAGTACTGCTTTCCGGTGGTCTTCTACGCTCTACCGTGCTCTAGTATGATCTGCTTGGCTCTGGTCAGGCCACCAACAGTGGTCTCGGCACGTTAGGATGGGACATATAACGTTTGGTTATGTTACGATTGGTTAGGTTGGGACGGGATAGCTTTGACCAGTGTGCTATACACTGCTGTTCCATGGATTTCTGCTATCTACTCTCCTCTAATATCTTCTGCTTGGCTCTGGTGAGTGCAGCAACAGCAGTCATGTCACATTAGGTTGAATTATGTTACGTTTGGTTCAGTCACGATTTGTCAGGATAGGTCATGATAGCATTGACATTTGCGCTACAAAGAGCTATTCGAAGTATTTCCGCATACTACAGTACTCTAGCATGTTCTCCTTGGCTCTGAGGATGCCAGCAAATGGGTCTCCAACGCTATGTTGATATAGGCTACGTTTGGTTAGCTTAGGTTAGTTCAGGTAAGGATTAGGTGTCTGACTTTGGAGCTACACAATGCAATGCTGCGGATTTCTGCGCTCTACCGTTATTTAGTATATTCTTGATTGCAGCAATACTCGTCTCGTCGCGTTGTGTTGAGTTATGGTACTCTCGGTTGTCTGGTTATGCCAATTTCGGATCTGACAGCTATGACTTTCGTACTATACGCTGTTCTTCGGTGGATTTCTGCACTGCACTCTTCACTAATATCTTCTGCGTGTCTATGGTGAGGGCAGCAATAAACGACTCGTCACGTTAGTCTGCGTTAGGTTGCGTTTGGTTAAGCTACATTTTGTTAGGGCAGGAAAGGACAGCTTCGACTTTTGCGCTACACACTGTCACACAGTAGGTTTCTGCGTTCTGCTGTGATCAAATATTTTCTCCTTGTCTCTTTGGATGTCAGCAAAATGGGTATCTGCACGTTAAGTTGACTTTGGTTACGTTTGCTTAGGTATAGTTACGTTTAGTTCGGTAAGGGTAGCACTGACTTTTTTGCTCTACACTGCCTTTCGGTGGATTTCTGCGCTCTACTGTGCTGCAATACTCTCTGCTTAGCTCTGGGGAGGCCAGCAATGTGGGTCTCTGAACGTTAGGTGGTGTTCGGTTACGTTTGGTTATGTTAGGTTGCGTTAAGTTCGGTAAGGCTCGCTTTGATTTTTTCACATTTAGCTGCTCCTCCCTGGGCTTCTGCGCTCTACTCTGCTCTAGTACATTCTGCTTGGCCGTGGGGAGGCAAGAAATAGTGGTCCCGTCTCGTTAAGATGAGTTAAACTACCTTCGGTTATGTTACGTTTGGCTATGTAAGGCTAGGGTAGCTTCGACTATTGTGCTATACACTGCGACTCTGTGGACTTATGCTTTTTACTCTCCACTAATATTTTCTGCTTGTCCCTGTCGACGGAAGCTATCGAGGCCTCAGCACGTTGGGAATAGTTATGTTACGTTTGGTAACGTCACGTCTGGCTAGGTTGTGATAGGGTAGTCTTGACTTTTGTGCTATACTCTGTAATTCTGTCCATATCTGTCCGCTGCATTGCTCTACCGGCATCTGCTTGGATCTGTGGTGGCCAGCAATAGCGGCCGTGGCACGTTGTGAAGAGTTAGATTGTTTGGTTTTGTTTGGTTACGTTCAGTTAGGCTAGGGTAGCTTCGACTTTTGTGCTGCGCACTGCATTCTTGTGTATTCGTGCGCTCTAGTTACCCCTATTATGATCTACCTGGCTCTGAGGAGGCTAGCGATGCTGGCCACTGCACCTTAGGTTGAGTCATATCACGTTTGCTTAGGTTAGGTTTGTCTGATTATGTCAGGATATCTTTTTCTTCTGTGTGATACCTTGCTATTTGCTTGTTTTCTGCGCTCTATTGCGCTCTACTATATCCTGCTCGACTCTGGGGAAGCCAGCAATAGCGGTCATGACACGATAGGATGTTTTATGCTACGCTTGGCAATGTCACGGTTAGTTAGGTTAGTATAGGAGTGCTCCAAATTTTGTGCTATACTCCGCTATTCGGTGGACTTCTGCGCTCTACTGCACTCTAGTATGTCCTGCTTGGCTCCAGGGAGGACAGCAATAGAGGTATCGGCACGTTAGGTGGATTTATGCAATGTTTGGTTATGTTCTGTTGGTTTGGGTTAGGCTTGGGTAGCTTTGACTTTTATGATGTACACAGCGGTGCTATGGATCTCTGCGTTCTACTCCCCACAAATGTGCACTCTTTGGCTCTGTGGGGGCCAGAAATTAGCTCGCGCCATGTTAGGTTGAGTTAAATTACGCTCTGTTGTGTCACGATTAGATGGGTTAGGAGTGGATGTCTTTGACTTGAGTATTATATTCTGCTATAAGGTGGATTTCTGCGCCTTACAGTGCTCCAACATCTTCAACTTGGTTCTGGGAAGTCCAGCAACAGTGGTCTGGGCACGATATGTTGAGTCATGTTACATTCGGTTATGTTGGGTTGTGCAAAGTTCGGTCGGGGTAGCTTTTACTTTTGTGCTGTACACTGCTATTCGGTCGATTTCTGCGCTCTACTGTGCTATAGTATGTCCTGCTTGGCTCTTGGGTGGGCAGTAATGGCAGTCTCGGCGCGTAAGGTTGTGTTAGACTATGTTTGGTTGCGTTCCGTTGGTTTGGTTTAGGTTTGGGCAGCTTTGACTTTTCCGAAATACAGAATGATTATATGCATTTCTGCATTCTACTCTCCACCTACGTGGTCCGCTTGACTCTGGGGAGGCCAGCTATAGTGGTATATGCACGATATGTTGAGTTGCGTTACGTTTGGTAATGTTACGGTTGGTTTTGTAAGGAGATGATGGCTTTGACTTTAGTGCTACTGTCTGCTGTTGGGCGGATTCCTGCTCCCTGCAGTGCTATAACTTTCTCAGCTTGGCTCTGGCAAGGCCAGCATGGTTGGCCGCGGCACATTATGAGGAGTCATACTACGTTCGGTTAGGTTGTATTAGGTTACGTTTAGCAAGGATAGCTCTAACTTTTGTGCTGTACACTGCTATTCCGTGGATCTCAGCGCTCTACTGTGCTCTCGTATGTCCTGCTCGGCTCTTGGGAGGGCAGCAATGGCTGTCTACGCACGATAGGCGGAGTTAGGCTATGTTTGGCTATGTCCTGTTGGTTTCGGTTAGGCTTAAGTAGCTTTGACTTTTCTGACGAACACTGCGATTATATGGATCTCTGCATTCTACTCTCCTCTAAAGTGTTCCGCTTGCATCTGTGGAGGCCAGCAATAGTGGTGGCGGCACATGAGGTTGAGCTTGGTTACGCTTGGTGCAGTTGCGATAGGCTGGGGTAGGGTACCTTTAACTTTTGTGCTACATGCTGCTTTTCGGTGGATTTCTCCTCTCTGCTGTGCCCTAATATGCTCTGCTTTGCTCTGTGGAGGCCAGAAAGAGCGGCCGCTGTGTGCTAGGTTTAGTTATGTTGCGTTTAGTTACGTAAGGTTAGGCTATGTTTGGATAGAATAGCTTTACTTTTGTGCTATGCACTGCAATTCGGTGGATTCCT
Source organism: Eufriesea mexicana (assembly GCF_001483705.2). Lineage (NCBI taxonomy): Eukaryota > Metazoa > Arthropoda > Insecta > Hymenoptera > Apidae > Eufriesea > Eufriesea mexicana. The sequence continues at coordinate 387,775 of NW_016908884.1, read as the reverse complement.
GCGCTCTTCAATGTTCTAGTCTGTTCTGCTTGTCTCTGGGGAGGGCAGCTGTAGTGGTCGCTGCACGTAAGTTTTATCTAGATTACGTTTGGTTATATTACGTTTGGTTAGGTTAGGATGGGATAGCATTGACTCTCAGGCTACACACTGCTGGTCGTTGGTTTTCAGCGCTCTACGTTGCTCAAATATGCTCTGCTTGGCTCTAGGGATGCCAGCAACGGCAGCCTCGTCACGATACGTTCAATTAGGGTACGTTTGGTTATGTTACCTTTGGTTAGGTTAGGATATGGAAGCCTTGTCTTGTGTGCTGCACACCGCTATACGGCGGATTACTGCACTCCACATTGCTCTAATATGCTCTGCTTGCCTCTGGGTAGGCCAGCAATTGTATTCTCCGCAACATATGTTTAGTTGTTCTGCGCTCGGTTAGGTTCAGCTTGGACATGTTGTGTTAGGATACCTTCCACCCATGTGCTACACACAGAAATGCAGTGGCTCCTTGCGCTCTACTGTGCTCCAGTAAATTCTGCTCTGCTCTGCGGTGGCTAGCAATGGTGGTTTCGCCACGCACGGTTGAGTCACGTTACTGATGGCTTGGCTATATTCGGAAAGGTTTGGTTAGTATAGCTTTGACATTAGTGCTATACACTGCTATCCGGTCGATACCAGTGAACTGCATTGCACTTCTAGCGTATGCTTGCCTGTGGGGACGTCAGCAGTAGTGGTCAAACGTTTGTTTGGGTTATGTTATGTTCGTTTAGGTCAGGTTGGGCAAGGATTAGTCAGCATGTCACAGACTTTTGCTCTATACTCGGCAGTGGGGTCATTCTCTACGGTCTGCTTTGCTCTAGTATGCTCCGCAGGGCTCTGGGGTAGCCAGAAATAGTGGTCTCGGCACGTTAGGATAAGTTATGTTACACTTCCTTAGGTTTGGGTAGTCTTAGTTAGGTCGGGATAGCTTTGAGTATTCTGCCATACATTCCCATTCTATTGGCATCTGCGCTCCACCTTCCGCTAATACGTTCTGCTTGGCTATGGGGAGGCCGGCAATGGTGGTCTAGGCACGGTAGGCTTTGTTATGTTACGTTTGCCTATGTTGCGCTTGGTAAGGACAGGATAGGACCACTATGACGTTTGTGCAGCACACTGCCATTCGGAGGGTACCGGCGCTCTACGATGCTCTACTGTACTCTACTCGACTCTGGGGAGGCCAGCATTGGCGTTCGTCGCACAATCGGTTGTGTTAGCTTACGTTTGCTTAGGTTAGAATTGGATAGGTTTGGTTAGGATGACTTTGACTTTTGTGTTACACACTGCCGTTCGGTGTATTTTTGCGATCTAGTTGGCCCTGATATGTTCTGCTTGGCTCAGGGGAGGCCAGCAAAAGGTGTCTCGTCTCTTTAGGTTTAGTCATTCTTAGTTTGGTTAGGTAAGGCTCGTTTGAGGCAGTTTGGTTTATATTTGGCTATCTGCGCTCTACCGCGCTCTAACATGCTCAGCTTGGCTTGGGGAGGACAGCAACTGTGGTGTCGGCATGTTACTTTGTGCTGAGCTACATTCGGCTATGATACGATTGGTTCGGTTTGGAAAGGATACCTTTACTTTTTGTGCCATACACTGCTGTTCGGTGGATTTCTGCGCTCTACTGTGCTCAAATATGTCCTGTTTGTTGCCGGGGAGGCCAGCAATAATGGCCGTAACACATTTGGTTCAGCTATGCTACGTTAGGCATGGTTTGGTTAGTATAAGTTTGATTAGGATTTGTGCTATTTACTGCTGCCCGGTGGATTTCTGTGCTTTACATCGCGCTGCTGCACTCTGCTCGACTCTCTGGAGACCAGCAATGGTGTTCGTGACACGGTAGATTGAGATATGTTTCGTTCGGTTAGGATAGGTAACGATAAGTTTGGATATGGTAGTATTGACTTTCTCGCTATGCACTGATATTCGGTGCTATTCCTGCCCTCTACCATGCACTGATATGCCCTGCTTTGCTCTGTGCAGGCTAGGTATGGTGGCCGCAGCTCGTTAGGCTTAGTTACGTTACGCTTGGTTAGGTAAGGTTAGGTGCGGTTTGACAAGGGATGCTTTGACTTTTCTGCTGTACAATGCAATGCGGTGTATTTCTGCGCTTTACTGTGATGTAATATGCTCTGCTTTGCTCTGGGGTGTCTGAAACTGTGGCCGCGGTGCGATAGGTCGTGTTAGGCTACGTTTGGTTGTGTTACGTTTGGATAGGATAGGATAGGTTACCTTTGACTTTTGTGATATGCACTGCAATTATATGGACTTCTGCGCACAACTGTGCGCTATCACTCTCTGCTTGCACCCGGGGACGCCTGGAATTGTAGTCGCGGCACGTTAGGTTGAGTCGTGGCACGTTTAGCTAGGTAAGTTTTGGCGAGGTTACGATCGGATAGCTTTGACTTTTGTGCTATACACTGCTTTTCGGTGGACATCAGCGCCCTGCTGTGCTCTAATGTGTTCTGTATGGATCTGGGGCGGACAGCGACAGGGGTCTCAGCTTGTTAGGTTTAGTTATTCCATGTATTGTAATTTTAGGTTAGGTCAGGTTTGGTCATGATGGCTTTGGCTTTTGTGCTATACACTGCTATTCGGTGGGCTCCTGCGCTATACTGTGATCTAATATTACCTACTTTGCTCTGGAGACACCCGGAAAAGTCACCCCGGCGTGTTGGGTTGCGTTAAGTTACTTTTGGCTAGGTTAGGGTTGTTTGGGTTTGGTTAGGATATCTATGACTTCAGTGCTACAAACTGTCATTTAATGGACTTCTGCGATCTACCCTCCTCTAATATGCTCTGGTTGTCGATGGGGAGGCAAGCAATAGTGGTGTAGGCGCGTTAGTATGTGCTATGTAACGTTTGGTTATGTCACGTTCTGTTGGGTTAGGTTTGGGTATCTTTAACTTTTGTGCGGTAAACTGTAAAGCGGTGGATTAGTGCTGTCTACTTTGCTCCATTATATTCCGCTTGGCTCTGGAGAGGCAAGCTATAGTGTCCCCGGCAGGTTAGGTAGAGCTAGGCTACGTTCGGTTTTGCTACGTTTGGGTGCGTTAGGTTATGGTAGCATCGACTGTTGTAGTATGCACTGCGATTCTGTGGATTTCTGCGCCCTATTTTCCTCTAGTACGTTCTGCTTAGCTCTGAGGAGGGTAGTTATAGTGTTCTCGGCACCTTAGACTAAGATATGTTGCGCTCGGTTATGTTACGCTTGGTTAGGCTATGAGAGGATAGCTTAGACTTTTGTGTTACACACTGCACTTCGCTGTATTCCTGCGTTCTACATTGCACTACCATACTCTGCTCGACAATCGGCAGGCCAACAATTATGGTCGCCGCACGTTATGTTGATTCAGAGTTCGTTTGGTTTGAATAGGGTGCGTTGCGTTAGGTTAGGATCGCTTTGACTTCTGTGCGACAAACAGATTTTCCATGGACTTCTGCACTATCACACAAAGATTGTCTCTGGGTACGGCAGTAAAAGAGGTCGCGTCACGATAGGTTAAGTTACGCTTCGATTGGTTAGGCCACGTTAGGATAGTTTTGGTTAGGGTAACTTTGACTTTTGTGCTATCCACTGCTGTTCGGCCGATATCTGCGGCTTGCATTGCTCTGCTATCCTCTGCTTGCCTATGGAAATGCCAGTGATAGTGGCCGTGGCACGCTTGGGTGGGTTAAGTTACGCTTGGTTATGTTTCGTTATGTAATGTTTTGTGAGGATGGCTGTGACTTTTATGCTATACTCCACTATTCGTAGGATTACCGCGCTCTATAGTGCTCTGATATATACTGCTCTGCTATAGGGAGGCCAGCAGCCGTGGTCTCGGCACGTTATGGATAGTTATGTCACGTTCGGTTATGCTACATTTGGTTAGGTCGGGATAGGATAGCTTTGACTTTTGAGCCACACACTGCTACACGGTGGATTTGCGCGCCGTACTATGCTCTACTAAACTCTGCTCGAATCTCGGAATGCCAGAAATAGGGGTCGTGGAACGTTAGGTTAGGCCAGATTACGTTTGGATATGATAGGTAACGATGTGTTAGGTTAGGATAGCTTCGAGATTTGTGCTGCACAATGTTATTCTATAAGCTTTTGCGCTCTTCAGAGTGATATCGCACGTTGCGTGTATCTGTGGACGCCAGGAATAATGCTCTCGGCACGCTCGGTTGCGCCATGGTACTTAAGGCAATTTTAGGTTTGGTTAGATTTGATGGGGATAGCCTTGACTTTTGCGCTATAAGCTGCTACTCTGTCGATTCCAGCGTCCTACATTGCTCTGCTATACTTTGCTTGGCTCTAGTAACGGCGGCGATAGTGGTCCTGGCGCCCTAGGCTGTGATACTTTGCATTTGGTCATATCAAGATTGACCATGTAAGGAGGTTGTAGCTTTGACTTTTGCGCTATACACCGCTATTCGGTGGATTCCAGCGCTCTACTGTGCTGTAGTACATCCTGCTTGGCTCTGAGGATGCTAGCAATAGTGATCTCATCACGTAGGAATGAGTAGATCTACGTTCGGTTACGTTACGTGTGGCTATGTTAGGATGGGGTAGCTTCGACTGTTGTGCTGTGCACTGCGATTCTGTTGACCTACGCCCTCTACACCTTTCTAATATGTGCTGCTTAGCTCTTGCGGGGGCAGCAGTAGTGGTCTCGTGACGATAGGTTGAGTTAGGCTTCGCATGGTGACGTTACGTTTAGCCTGTTCAAGGCAGGATAGCAGTGACTTTTGTGCTATACACTGCTATTCGGTCGACTTCTGCACTCTACTGTGCTCTAATATGTTCTACTTGCCCCTAGGAGGCCAGCAATAGCGGTCGCGGCACGTTAGTGTGACTTATGTTACGTTCGTGTATGTCACAATTGGTGAGGTGAGGAGAGGATTGCTTTGACTTTTGTCCTGTACACTGCTACTCGGTGGTATCTGGGCTCTACTGTGCTCTAATATGATCAGCTTGGCTCTGGAAAGGCCAGCAATATTGGTATCGGCACGTTATGTTTAGTGAGGCTCCGTCTATTGCGTTAGGTTATGTAAGGTTAGGTTAGGATATCTGCGACTTTTGTGCTTTGCACTGTAATGCGGCGTATTGCTGCGCACTTTTGTGCTCTAGTATATTCTGACAGGCTCTGGGGTTTTCAGCAATAGTGGTCTAGGTTCGTTAGGTTAAGCCAGGTTCCGTTTGGTTAAGTTATGTTTGGTTAGGTTAGGCTAGGACTGCTTTGACTTTTGTGGTATAAACTCCTTTTCGGTGCATTTCTGCGATCTGCATTGCTCTGCTACGCTCTGCTTGTCCATGGGGAGGCCAGTAATAGGGGTCTCGGCACGTTAGGTTGTGTTAGGCTACGTTTGGTTAGTTTATGTTACTCTGTGTTAGGTGTGGGTAGCTATGACTTAAGTGGTATACACTGTTTTTCGGTGTATTTCAGCGCTCCGCTGTGTTCTAGTATGTTCTAGTTGGCTCCGGGCAGGCCAGTGATACTTGTGTATGCACGTTAGCTTGAGATCGATTACGCATGTCTATGTTTCGTTTGGTTAAGTTAGGACAGGGTTGCTTTGATTTTTGTGCTATACACCGCTGTTCGCACGTTTTCTGCGCTATACATTGATCTAATATGGCCTACTTGGCTCTAAGGAGGCGAGCAGCAATAGTCTCGGCAACTCCTTTTGAATTATGCTACATTCGGTTATGTTAGGGAAGAACAGGTTTGGTTAGGGTATCTACCACTTTTGTGATACACTCTGCAATGCGGTGTATTACTGCGCTTTGCTGTGCTCTAGTATATTCCGACTGGCTCTGGGAGGGCATTAATAATGGTCTCGGCACGTTGGTATGTGTCACGTTACGCTTGTTTACGGTATATTTGGTAATGATTGGAAGTATAGCTTTGACTTATGTGTTACTCAATGCTATACAGTCAACTTCTGAGCTCTACTGTACTCTCATATGTTCTGCTTGGCTCTTGGGAGCCCAGCAATGGCGGTCTCAGCAACTTAGGTTGGGTTGTTACGTTTGCCTTGGCTAGGTTAGGTAAGGTCTAGTTAGGATACCTTTCACTTTTGTGGTATACACTGCTGTACGGTGGATTTCTGCGATCTGCTCTTCTCTAATGCCCTCTGCTTGTCTTTGGGGCAGCCAGCACCTCCGTTCGAGACAAGTTTATTTGAGCTACGTTAAGTTCGTGTCGGTTAGGTTTGGTTACGTTTGGTTAGTTTAGCCAAGACATTTGTGCTGTACACAGCTATTCGGCAGATAACTGCTATCAGCATTGCTCTGCTATTCTCCGCTTGCCTATAGGAAGGCCGGTGATAGTGGTCGTGGCACGTTTGTTTGGGTTACGTTACGCTTGGTTAGGTCACATTAGGTAATATTTTGATAGGATGGCTTTGACTTCCATGCTATAGACCGCTATCCGATGGACTTCCGCGATCTACTGTGCTCTAGTAAATTCAACTCGCCTATAGGGCGGCCAGCAGTAGTGGTCTCGGCACGTTGTTACGGTGGCATAGGTTAGGTTTGGATATCTTTGACCTTTCAGCTATTCACTGCCATATTGTTGGTTTCTGCGATCCACTCTCCACTAATACGATCTACTTGGAGATGGGGAGGCCAGCAATAGTGGCCTAGAGAAGTTATGCTATGTTAAGTTACGTTTGGATATGTTGCGTTTGGTAAGGACAGTGTAGAGTCACGCAGTCTCTACTCGGTGTAGACCACCATGGGATACTCAAATTCACTGCAGTCTGTATTTTCTATTCGATTCTCAATAACGTGTTACCCTCGCAATCACAACTCTCGGTCTCAACTCCCTCATGGACCACCTCAACTCTCTAATGACTATCTCAAAAGGCTGCCTATCTTCCAGAGTGGGCCCTTTTAAGCCCGTCTGCAAGGCAAGAGCCTCCCCCGTAGGAGGAAAAAACTGCCTCCACGTAACTCACGGGGGTGAAATAGCTTCCTCATCCGGGTTAGGCTCTCCGAAGAGTCAACCGCACGGGGACCCATCCCGAGAGGTGCCCACGGACGCGTTACCCACGGTTTACAATGGAGAAAGCCGGGGCTGAGCGAGGCTACCACATATGGCCTGGCGCCAGTTTCCCCAGGCTTGTCCGTCCGCCAGCCGTTAACTGGACCTCTAACCAGGGGAAATCAAAAAATATCGTACAATAGGACGGGAAAATTTCGACTTTTGTGCTATACACTGCTATTCGGACGATTCCTCTGCTCTTCGTTGCTCTACTGTACTCCAATCGACTCTGCGGAGGCCAGTAATGGGGTTCGTGGCACGATAGGTTGGGTTAGGTTAGGCGTGGTTGGGGTAGGTTAGGCTAGTTTTGGCAAGGATGTCTTTGCCTTTCGTGCTATTCGCTGCTGTTCTGTGGATCCTTGCCATCTACTGTGCTGTAGTAAGCTCCGCCGATCTATGGGGAGGCCAGCGATGGCGGTCTGGGCACATTAGGCTGAGTTACACCACGTTTGGCTGCGCTACGTTGGTACGGGTTAGATTTGGTCACATTCTTCTTTCGTGGTAGACACTGCTATTCGGTGGATTCCTGCGCACAGCTGTGATCTACAATAATCTGCTCGTCCCTGTGGTTGCCAGCAACATTGTTTGTGGCGCGATACGTTGAGGTACGTTACGTTCAGTTATGTTGCGTTTGGATGGGTTAGGAGAGCTACCTTTGACGTTTGTGCTATACACTGCAATTCGGTGGATTTCTGCTCCCTTCGTTGCATTACTATACCCTACTCGACTCTGGGGATTCCAGGAAGGATGGTCGTGGCACGATAGGTTGAGTTAGGCTGTGTTTGGTGTGGTTTCATTAGGTCATGTTTGGTCAGGATGGCTTTGACTTTTGTGCTATACACTCATATTGGGTGGATTTCTGCGCTCTACTGTGCTCTAATATTCTCTGCTTTCTTCTGGGAATGCCGGGAATGGTGGCCACGGCGCGATAGGTTGAGTTAGGTTGCGCTTGGTTAGGTTAGGCATGTTTGGGTTAGGTCAGGATATCTTTGACTTTGGTGCTGCACACTGCCATTCTATGCTCCTCTTCGTTCTACCCTCCTCTAATATGCTCTGCTTGGCGCTGGTGAGGCCGGCAATAGTGCTTTCGGCACGTTAGGTAATGTTACGCTTCGCTTGGCTTGGTTGCGCTTGGCTAGGTTAGGATAGGATAACCTTATCTTTTACACTATACACTGCCACCCGGTGCACTCCTGCCCTCTATATTACCCTACTATACTCTACACGACTGTGGAGAGGCATGCAATACCATTCGCGGCACTATAGTTTTGGTTACGTAACGATTTGTTAGGTTATGTTAGGTTAGGTTTGGTTACGTTGGCTTCCATTTTCGTGCTATACGCTGCTGTTCGTTGAAGTTCTGCGCTTTACTCTGCTCTAATATATTCTGCTTGGCTCTGGAGAGGTTAGCGGTAGAGGCCTCGACACGTTACGTTGAGTTAGGCTACTTTTGCTTATGTTAGGTAATTCCCGGTTAGGTTATGGTGCCTTCGACCTTTGTGCTATACACTTACAAGTGCGGCGGATTTTTGCGCTCCGCTGTTCTCTAGTATATTCTGCCTTGCTATGTGGTTGTCAGCAATAGTGGGCTGGGCACGTTAGGTTGTGTGATGTTACGTTTGGTTGTGTTATGCTTGGTTATGTGAAGCAAGTGTAAATTTGACTTTTGTGCTGTGTACTGCAATTCGGTGAATTTCTGCACTCTACTGTGACCTCGTTTGCCCTGCTTTGCTCTGGGAATTCCAGAAATGGTGGCCGCGGAGCCTTAGGTTGGGTATGTTACGTTTAGTTAGGTTAGGTTTGTTAGGATTAAGTTGAGATACCTTTGACTTTCGTGATATGCAATGACATTCTGTGGACGTCGGCGCTCTGTTCTCCTTTAATATGCCCTGGTTGGCGACGGCGAGGCCAGGAATGTTGGTTTCAGCACGCAAGGTTGAATTACGTTACGCGTGGCTTTGCTAGGCTTCGGATATATTTGGTTAGAGGTGCTTCGACTTTTCTGCCGTACACTGCTATTCGGTCGATACCCGTGCAATGCATTGCTCTCCTGACATCTGCATGTCTCTGGGAAGGGCAGCAATGGTGGTCGCGGGACGTTCAATTGAGTAAGGTTTCCCTCGATTTGGATAGGTTAGGCTAAGTTTGGTAAGGGTGGCTCCGACTTCTGTGCTGTACACTGCTATTCGGTTGATTTCTGCAGTCTACTGTGCTCTAGTACATTCTGTTTGTCCGTGGGGAGGCCAGGAGTATTGGTCTTGGCACGTTAGCCTGTGCTATGTTGCGTTTGGTTATGTTACGTATGCTTGTGGTAGGATGGGGTAGCTTAGACTTTTGTGCTATACACTGCTACTCGGTGGATTTCTGCACGCTACATTGCTCTAATATGCTCTACCCCGCTCTCGGGATGCCAGCAATGGTGGTCGCGGCATGTTAGGTTGTGTCAGATTACGTTCGGTTTTGTTAGGATACGTTGTGGTAGGTGAGGACAGATCCGACTTTTGTGTTACGCGCTGCTATTCTAAGGACTTCTGCGCTCTTCTGTGCGTTATCGCACTCCGCTTGTCTCTGTGGACGCCAGGAATAGTGCTCTCGGCACGTGGGTTTGAGTTATGTTACGTCTGGCTCGGTTAGGTTTGGATATGCTTTGTAAGTATAGCTTTTACTTTTGTACCTTGCACATCAGTGCGGCGTATTTCTGCGCTCTCCTGTGCTGTAGTGTATTCTTCTTTGCTCTGGGTGTCAGCAATAATGGTTTGGGCATTTTAGTTGGGTTAGGTTACGTTCGGTTGTGTTATGCTTGGCCAGGTTAGGAGATGATAGCTATCACATTTCTGCTTTGCACTGCTATTGGGAAGATTTCTGCGCTCGACTGTGATCTAGTATTATCTGCTTTGCTGTGGGAATGCTTGAAAGAGTGGCCGCGGTGCGGAATATCGTGTTAGGTTACGTCCGGTTAGGTTACGTTTGTTTGGGTTACATTGAGATGTTTTTGACTTTCGTACCATTCACTGCCGTTCTATCGGCCTCTGCGTCCTCCTGTCCTCGAATATGCCCCTCTTGGCGATGGGGATGCCAGCAATTGTGGGCTAGACACGTTAGGATGGGCCAGGTTAGGTTAGGGTATCTTCTACTTTTCCCCTGTGCATTACAATGCGGCTGATTTCTGCGGTGTTCTGTGCTCTAGTATTTTCTGCTTGGCTCTGGAGAGGTCAGCAATAGCGGTCGGTGCACGTATGGTTGTGTTACGTTACGTTCGGTTAGGTTAGGTCAGGATAGGTTAGGTTATGTGAGGTTAGTTTGGGTTAGGTTAGGTTAGACATTTGTGCTGTATACTGCACTTCGGTGGATTTCTGCGCTCTAGATTGGTCTACTATACTCTGCTCGACTCACTGGGTACCAGCAATTGTGGTCGCGACACGTTTGTCTTAGTTAGAATGCGTTCGATTTGGTTAGGTTACGTCGCGTTAGGTTAGGGTAGCTAAGACTTTCGTGTTATAATATTCTATTAGGTGGAATTCTGCGTTCCATAGCGCTCTAATACACTCTGGTCTTATCTTGGGAGCCCAGCAATAGTGGTCACGGCACGTTAGCTTTTGATAGGTTACGTTTGGCTATATGAAGACTTGTTAGGTTGGGAAACAGTGGTATGAACTTTTGTGCTACGCACTGCCATGCTTTGTATTCTGCTCTCTACTGTGCTCTAATATTTTCTGGCTTGCTCTGGGGAGAACAGTAGTAGTGGCCTTGGCACGTTATGTTGAGTTAAGTTACGCCCGGTTATGCCTTCTTTGGTTAAGTTAGGTTAAGTTAGCATTGACTTTAGTGCAATGCACTGCAATTCGGATGATTCCTGCGCTCTACTGTGATCTAACATTCTCTGCTTTGTTCCGTGGAAGCCAGAGATATAGTGCTCGGCGCGTTTGGTTGAGATAGGTTACGTATGGTTATGATACGCTTAGTTAGGTTAGGTCAGGATATCTTTGACTTTAGTGCTATATATTGCTTTTCGGTGGATTTGCGCGCTCCTCGTTGCTTTACAATAACCTACTCGACTATGGGGATGCCAGCGATTGCGGTAGTGACCCGATAGGTTGTGTTACCTTACGTTCGGTTATGTTACGTTCGGTTATGCTACGTTCGGCTGGGTTAGGAGGTGAGAGCTCTGACTTTTGTGCTATACACTGGAATTCGACTATTTCAGCGCTTTACATTGCTGTAGTATGTTCAGCTTGTCGCTGGGAAGCCCAGGAATTGTGTTGTCGGCACATTATGTTGAGTTATGTTACGTTCGGTTGGGTTATGTTTGGATAGCTCCGACTTTCGTGGTATACACTACTATTCGGTGGATTTATACGATCTACTGTGCACCACCATAATCTGCTCGGCTCTGGAGAGGCCAGAAATTGTTGTCGTGGTGCGATATGTCGAGTTATGTTACGTTCGCTATGTTACATTTTTATGGATTAGGAGAGGATAGCATTGCTTCCGTGTTATACACCGCTATCCGGTGTATTTCTGAGCTCTACATTGCTGTAGCAAACTCTTCTCGTTTATAGGGAGACCTGCAATAGTGGTCTCGGCACTTTAGGCTGAGCTAGGCTACGTTAGGTTAGGTTACGTTTGCCTGGGTACTGTATAGCTGGCTTTGGCTTACGTGGTATGCACTGTTGATAGGAGGATGTCTGCACTCTACTGCGTTCTAGTAGGATATTCTTGGCTCTGGGGAGGCCACCAATAGTGGACTCGGATCGTTACGTGAAGTTAGGTTACATTTGGTTTGGTTCGGTTTGTTTGGGTTAGGCTAGGATACCTTCGTCTTCTGTACTGTTAACTGTAATGCGGTGGACTTCTGCGCTCTACTGTGGCCTGGTATGTTTTGCTTTGCTCTGGTAATGCCAGTAATAGTGCCCCTAGAACATTAGGATTAGCTAGGATACGTTTGGCTATATTACGTTTGGTTTGGGTTGGTTTGGACAGTTTCGACTTTTCACATATACACCTCGTTTCTATGGATTTCTGCGCTCTACGTTGCTCTAATATGTTCTGCTTGGCTCTGGCCAGGCCAGCAATAGTGATCACGGCACGTTAGGTTTAGATATGATACTATTGGTTTCGTTACGTTTAGGTATATTAGGATGGGATAGCATTGAGCTCAGAGCTGTACACCGACATTCGGTGGATTACTCCGCTCTACTGTGCTTTCATATTTTCTGCATCGCTCTGAGTATGCCAGCAATAGTGGTCGCGGAAATTTATATTGAGTTAGGCTACGTTCGGTTAAGTTACGTTTGTTTATGTTAGGTACGGATATATTTGACTTTCGCGCTATACACTGCGATTCTATGGATTTCCGAGCTGTATTCTCTTCTCGTGAGTTCCGCTTGGCTCTGGGGAGGGCAGCAATAGAGGTCTAATCACGTTAGGTTGAGATCAGTTACGTTTGTTTAGGTTAGGCTATGTTATGTTCTGCTAGGGTGGTTTTGACTTTCGTTGTCTGCACTGATACTCGGCGGATTTCCGCGCCCAGCTGTGCCGTAATATTTACTGCTTGGCCGTGGGAGGCCAGCTATGGCGGTCGCGGCACGTTCCTTTGCGCCAGGCAACGTTGGGTTAGGTCATGTTAGATTGGGTTAGGTTTGTGTATCATACACTTTTCTGCTCTACACTGCGATTCCATGTATTTCTGTGCTCTATCCTCCTCTAATATGTTCTGCACGGCTTTGCGGAGGCCAGCAACAGCGGTCGCGGCTCGTTTCATTGAGATAGGTTTACGTATGTATGTGTTACGATTGGTTAGGTTTGGAGAAGGTAGGTTCGACTTTTGCGCCAGACACTGCTATTCTGTGGATTTCGACGCTCCACTGTGCTCTAATATGCTTTGCTTGGCTCTGGGGAGACCAGCAATATTATTATCGGCATGTTAAGTTTAGTCAGACTACGTTCGGTTTGGTTAGGTTAGGACAGGTTAGCCTAGGACATTTCCGTCATTTGTGCTACACACTGCAATGCGGTGGATTACGGCACTCTACTGTGTTCAGGTATATTCAGCTTGGCTTTGGGAATGCAAGCATTAGCGGCCTCGGCGTGTTAGGTTGAGATAAGCAACGTTCGGTTATGTTACGTTTGGCAATTTTAGGATAGTATAGCTTCGAATATTGTGCTATGCACTGCGATTCTATGTACTTCCGCGCGCAGCTCACTTCCAATATGTTCTCCCTGGCACTGAGGAGGGCAGTAATGGTGTTTTCGTCACGTTGGGAAGTGTTGGGTTGCGAACAGCTACGTTACGTTTGGCTACGTTAGAGCAGTATAGCACACATTTTTATGGTGTAAACTGCTATTTGGTGCACTTATGCGTTCTACATTGCTCCACTGTACCCTGCTCGACTCTCGGGATGCCAGCAACAGAGGTCCCGGCGCGTTAGCATAAGATAGATTACGTTTGGATGGGTTCGGTTACGTTGTGTTAGGTTACGATCGCTTTTGCTTTTGTGCTACACAGTGCTATTCTACGGACTGCTGCGCTCCTCTGTGCGCTATAACAATTTGCTTATCTCCGTGAACGCCAGGAATTGTGCTCTCCGCATGTTAGGCTGAGCTTTGTTACGTTTGATTAAGTTAGGTTTGCTCAGGCTTGGTTTGGATGGATTTGACGTTTGTGATACACACTGCTATATGGAGGCTTTCTGCGCTCTAATGTTCTGCAATTTGCTCTGGTTGTCGCTGTGGCGATCAGCAATAATGGCCTCACCACGTTAGGTTGAACTAGGGTACTTTTGGTTAGGTTAAGCTTGGTTACGTTACTACTGGATATCTTTGACTTTTGTGCCTTGCACTTCAGTGTGGCGGATTTCGGCGCTCTCCTGTGCAATAGCATACTCCGTTGGATGGATTTGACGTTTGTGATACACACTGCTATATGGAGGCTTTCTGCGCTCTAATGTTCTGCAATTTGCTCTGGTTGTCGCTGTGGCGATCAGCAATAATGGCCTCACCACGTTAGGTTGAACTAGGGTACTTTTGGTTAGGTTAAGCTTGGTTACGTTACTACTGGATATCTTTGACTTTTGTGCCTTGCACTTCAGTGTGGCGGATTTCGGCGCTCTCCTGTGCACTAGCATACTCCGGTTTGCCCTGGGGAGGTCAGTGATACTGGTTTAGGCATGTTAGGTTGAGTAAGGCAACGTTTCCTTTGGTCACGTGTGCTTGGGATGTGCCTGGATAACTCCGACTCTCGTGGTGTACACTGTCATTCGGTGCAATACTACGCTCCACTGTGCACCAATATATTCTGCTTGGCCCTGTGGAGTCCAGCAACAGTGGCCGCCGCTCGCTATGTTGAGTTAAGCTTCGTTCAGTTGGGTTACGTTTTTTGTGCTAGGCTTTAGGCTTGCGTTGCTTCGACTTTTCTGCTATACACTGCGATTCTATGGATTTCAGCGCTCTACTCTCCTCTAATATGTTCTGCATGGATCTGAGGAAGGCAGCAATAGAGTTTTGGACACGTTTGGATGTGTCAGGTTACGTTTGGTTGCGTCACGTTTGGCTATGTTAGGACAGGGTAGCTCTGACTTTTGTGCTATACACTGCTATACGGTGGATTTCTGCGTTCTAGTGTGCTGCAATAGGTTCTGCTTGGCTCTGGGGAGGAGAGCAATAGCGGTTGTTACATGTTTGGTTGAGTTAAGTTACGTTTCGTTAATATAGGTTAGGACAACTTTTGTCCTTTACACTGCTATATGGTAGATATCTGTGCTCCGCGTTGCTCTACCAGCAACCGTTTGTATCTGTGGAGGCCAACAGTAGCTGTCCTGGCACGTTTGTTTGGGTTGGGATACGTTTGAAATGGTAAAGTTGTATCAGGGCAGGATTGGATATCTTTGACTTTTGCGTTTTGCAACCCTATGCTTCGGATTTCTGCGCTCTACTGTGCTCTAATATGCTCTGCTTGGCGCTGGGGAGGCCAGTAATAGTTATCTAGGCAAGTTAGGTATAGATATGCTGCGGTTGGTTATATTGCGTTTGGACATGTTAGCATAGGATAGCTTTGACTTTCGTGCTGTACTCTGCTATTCGTTACGTTCAACCGCTGTAACTTCCTCTACTATACTCTGATCGACTCGGGCGTGACCTGTAATAGTGGTCGCGGCACGTTAGATTTAGTTATTCTATGTTTGGTCAGGATAGGTTGGGTCTGGTTAGGTTAAGGTATCTTTGACTTTTTAGCAATAAATTGCTACTTGGTGGCTTCTTGCGCTCTTCTGTACTGCACTATACTCTGCTCGACATAGAGGAGGCCTGCAATAGTGGTCGCGGCGCGTTCGGCATAGTTAGGTTACGTTTATGTACGTCATTAATGGTTACGGTAGGGGAGGATATCTTCGGCTTTTGTGCTATACACTGCCCTTCGGTGGTCTTCTGTGCTTTTCTCTGGTCTTATGTGTTCAGCTTGGGTCTGGGAATGCCAGCAATTGTGCTCTCTGCACGTTCCGTTGAGTTAGGCTACGCTTGGCTAGGTTAGTTTATGTCTGGTTTGGTTAGGGAATCTTTGACTATTGCGTTTTACACTGCAATGCGGCAGACTTCGTCGTTCTACTGTGCTCTAGTATATTCTGGTTGGCCCTGCGGAGTACAGCAGGAGTGGCCTAGGTACGTTAGGTGGAGTTATGCTATGCCTGATTATGTAATGTTTGGTTATGTTAGGCTGGAACACCTTCCCCTATTGTGTTATTCACTGCTGTCCAGCGTATTTCTGCGCTCTGCTGTGATCCAATATGTTCAGCTTTCCTCTGTGGAGGGCAGAAATAGTGGTCCCGGCACGTTAGGTTCTTAAATTACCTATGGTTTTGTTAGGTTGGATGGAGTGAGGTTTGGGTTTCTTTGACTCTTGTACTCAACACTGCTGTTCTATGGACTACTGGATTCTTCTGCGCCCTACTACACTCTGTTCGACCTTGTGATGGGCAGTAATACTGGTCTCGGCAAGCTAGAATGGGTTAAGCAATCTTCGGTTATGTTACGTTTGTCTACGCTAGGATACGGTAGCTTCGACTTTTGTGCTATGCACTGCGATTCCATGGTCTTCTGCGCTCTACTCTCCTCTAATGTGTGCAGCTAGACTCCGAGGAGGACAGCAATAGTCGTCGCTGCACGTTATGTTGTTTTGCGCTACGTTCGGTCAGGTTACGTTAGTTTGGGCTTGGCACTGGTAGCTGTGACTTTTCTGATATACACTGCGATTTCGAGTATTTCTGTGCTATACTCTCCTGTAATATGTTTGCTCCACTCTGGGGAGACCAGCAATAGTGGTCGCTGCACGTTAGGGTGGTTTAGGTTACGTTAGGCTATCCCACGATTGGTTAGGTTAGGATAAGATAGCTTTGTCCTTTTTGCTTTACACTGATATTCGGGGGCTTTCAGGGCTCTACTGTGCTCGAATATGCTATGCTTGGCCCTGGGGGCAGCAGTGCTGGTCTCGGCACGTTAGGTTGTGTTAGGCTACTTTTAGTTGGGTTATGATAGGACGGGTTATGTTTGGATAGCTTTTGTCTTTCGCGTTGTACAGTGCATTTCGGCGGATTTCTGCGCTCTACATTGCTGTCGTATACTCTGCTCGTCTCTCGGGTGGCCAGTAATAGAGGTCTCGGCACGTTAGGTTCAGTAAGGCAACGTTTGGTTGGACTACATTGGCTAGGGTTAGGTTCGGATAGCTTTGACTTCCGTAGTGTAAACTGTTGTTCGGTGGACTTGTGCGCTCTACTGTGCTCTAGTATATTCTGCTTGGCTATAGGGAGGCCAGCAGTATTGTTCTCGGCACATCAGTCTGAGAAATGTTGCGTTCTGTTATGTTACGCTTGGTTAGGTCAGGATAGGATAGCTATGGCTCTTGTGCTGTACACTGCTATTTGGTGGATTTCTGCTTTCTACTGTGATCTGATACGCCCTGCGTGGTGCTTTGGACGGCAGCAATGGGGGCATCTTCGCGTTAGCATGACCTAAGCTTCGATTGGCTAGGTCAGGTTATGACAGGTTAGGTTAGGGTATCTTTGACTTATTATCTTTGACTTATACATCATTGCGTGGATTTCTGCGCTCTACTGAGATCTAATATGTTCTGCTTTGCTATGGTGAGGTCAGCAATGGTGGCGGTGGCATGTATTTCTGTGTTATATTATGTTTCGCCTGGTTAGGGTAGGTTAAGTTTGGTAAGATTGGCTTTGACATTTCTTCTGTACAATAACATTCGGCGGACTACTGCGCCCAACTGTGGATCAGTATGTTCTTCTTGGCTATGCCGAGTCCAGCGGTAGTGCTCTCGGCACGTTAGGCTGAGTTACATTGCGTTTGCTTATCTTACGTTTGAATAGGTTATAATAGGGTTGCTTTGACTTTTGTGCTATACACCGATATACGGTTGATTCCTGCGCTCTCCTGCGTTCTCATATGTTCTGCTTCGCTCCGGGGAGGCCAGCAATAGTGGCGGCGGCACTTCAGGTTGTGTTATGTTACGTCAGACTTGGCTAGGTTAGGTTAGGTTTGGTTTGGATAGCTTTGACATTTGTGCTGTACACCGCCATTCGGTCGGTATCTGCGCTCAGCATTGCACTACTAGCCTCTGCTTTTCTCTTTGGAGTACAGCAATAGTGGCCGTGTCACGCATAGTCGGGTTAGGTTACGCTTGGCTTGTTTAGGTTAAGTTAAGTTTGTTCAGGATGGCTATGATATTTGTGCTATACACTGCTATTCGGTCGACTTTGCGCTCTACTCTGCTCTAGTTTATTCTGCTTGGATACGAGGAAGCCAGCAGTAGTGCTCTCGGCACATTAGGTCGAGTAATGTTACGTCCGACTTGTTTGGGTTTGGTAGGGTTACCATAGGATATATTTGACATACGTGATACACATTGCCATTCTATGGACCACTGCGCCCTACTTTCCTTCATTACGCCTTGCTTGGCGATGGGGGTGCCAGCAATTGTGGGCCAGTCACTTTAGGTTGGGACTTGTTACGTTGGTATAGGTTAACTTAGGGCATATTAGGTTGGAATATCTCCTACTTTCGTGCTAAAAACTGCTATTCTGGCGACACCAGCGCTCTACACGGCTCGGCTATACCCTGCTTAGTTCTCGCTATGCCAGGAATAGGTTTCGTGGCTAGTCATCTTCGGTCATTTTACGTACGCATATGTTACATTTGGACAGTTAGGATAGGTCGGCTTTGACTTTTGTGCTATAGACTGCTATTCGGTACATTCCTGCGCTCTACCACGCTCTAATATACTTCGGTTGAGCTGGGAAGGCCGTCAATGGTGCTCTCGGCACGTTAGCTTAAATTATGTTATGGTCGGTCAGGTTACGTTTGGTTAGGTTGGGACAGGATAACATTGACTTTCGCGCTTTGCATTTCAGTGCGGCGGCTTTCCGCGCTCTCCTGCGCTCGAGTATTTTCTGCCTTGCTTCGGGGTGGTCAGCATCAGTGTTCTAAGCACGTAAGTTTGAGTTATGTTACGTTTGGCTATGCTACGTTTGAATAAGTTTTCATATGGTAGCTTTGACTTTTTGTTATACGAGAATTTCTGCGCTCTTCATTGCGCCGCTGTGCTCTGCTGGACTATGGGGAGAACAGTAATAGCGGTCGTGGCACGATAGGTTGTTTTACGTTTCACGTGGTAAGGATAGGTTAGTTTACGTATAGTAAGGGTGGCTTTGACTTCTGCGTTATGCACTGCTATTAGGTAGATTTCTGGGCTCTACAGCCCTCTAATATTTTCTGCATGCCTCTAGGGAGGCCAACCATGCAGGTCTCGGCTCGTCAGGTTACTTATTCTACGTTGGGTTAGGTTAGCTTTGGTCAGGTTAGGATTGGATGTTTTTGGCTTTTGCGCTCTTCACTGCTACTCGGTGGATTTCCACGCTCTACGTTGCTCCACTATCCTCTGCTCAACCCTGGGGATGCCAGTAAAGGTGGTATCTGCCTGTTACGTTGTGTTATTCTACGTTTGGTTTCGTTACGTTAGTTTGGGTTGAGTTTGGGTAGACGCGACTTTCGTGGTGTGAACTGATATTCGATGGATTTGTACGATGTGCTGTGCTCTACTATATTCTGCTCGGCTCTGGGAAGGCCAGCAATCGTGGTCGCGGCACGTTACGTTGTGTCTGGTTACGTTTGGCTATGTTACGGTTGGCTAGGTTAGGAGTTGATAGCTTTGAATAATGAGCTATACACTGCTATTCGGTTGACCTCAGCGCTCTACAGCGTTATAGCATATTTTGATTTGCTCCAGGGAGGTCAGAAATAGAGGTCTAGTCACGTTAGGTTGTGTTTGCTTGGGTTATGTTTCGATAACTATGCATTTCGTGGCATACACTGATATTCGGTGGATTTCTACGCTCTACTGAGCTCTAGCATGTTCTACTTGGCTCTTGGGAAGCCAGTAATAGATGTCTCGGCACGTCGGGTTGTGATAGGACACGTTTGGTGAGGTTGTATTAGTCTTGGTTAGGTTTGCATATCTTCGACTGTACTGCTATACAATTCGGTTCTATGGATTTCTGCGCTCCACTCTCCTCTATCATGCTCGGCTTGTCTCTGTGGAGGCCAGCAGTGCTGGTCGCGGCACAATAGGTTTTGTTTGATTACGTTTTGATAGGTTAGGTTAGTTTGGGTTATGTTAGGATAGCTTTGGCATATGCGCTCAGCACTGACATTCTATGGACTTCTGTGCTCTACTGCGTCCTACCATATTCAGCTTGCCTCTGGGGAAGCTAGCAGTAGTGGTCGTGGCACGTTTGGTTTAGCTAGGTTACGTTTGTTTCCGTCAGGTTTGGTTATGTTTGGGAAGTGTGGCTTTGAATGTTGTGTGATACACTGCAATTCGGTGAATTTCTGCATTCTACTGTGCTCTGATGTGTCCTACTTGGCCCTGGCGAGGACAGAAGTGGAGGTCCCGGCTCGTTGGTTTTGTTTTTTCTATGTTGCGTTAGGTTAGCTTACGTTTGGTTTGGCCCGGATGTCTTCCGTCTTTGTGCTATACATTGCTATCTGGTGGTCTCCAGCGCGCTACTTCGCTCTACTATACTCCGACCGACTCTGTGGAGGAACAGCAATTGTGGCCGTAGCACGATATGTTGTGTTAGGCTACGTTTGGTGATGTTGCGTTCGGTTAGGTTAGGATAGGATAGCTTTGACTTTTATGCTGTACACCGCTATTCGGTGGACTCCTATGCTCTTCATTGCTCTACAATACTCTGTTCGGCTCGTGGGAGGCCAGTAATGGTGGCCTCCACACGTTTGGTTGGGTTATGCTACGTTTGGTTAAGATATGTTAGCTCCAATTAGGTTTGGATAGCTTTGCCTTTCATGGTATAAACTGTTCTTATGTGGATTCCTGCGCTCCGCTGTGCACTAGTATGTTCTCGTTGGCTTTGTGGAGGCCAGCAATAGTGGTCTCGACACGTCAGGTTGAGATACGTAACGGTTGGTTATGTTACGTCGGGTAGGTTAGGATAGGGTAGTGTTCACTTCTGTCCTACACGCCCTTTTCGGTGCATTTATACGCTCTAAGTGGCTCCACTAAACTCTGCTCGACGCAGGGGTGCCAGTATTGGTCTTCTCGGCATGTTGGGTTGAGTTAGGCTGCGCTTGGTTAGGTTGTATTAGCCTAGGTTGTGCTCGGACTGCTTTGTCTTTCGTGGTATAAGCTGTTGCTCGGCGGCCTTCTGCGCTCTACTGTGTTCTAGTATGTCCTTCGTGGCTAGTAGTAGTAGTGGCCTCGGCGCGTTATGTTTAATTAAGCAAGGATCGGGCAACTTACGTCTGGACAAGTTAGGATAGGTTAGCTTCAACTATTGTGCTATGCACTGCGATTCTATGGACGTATGCACTCTCCTCTGCTCTAATATGTTCTGACTGTCTCTGGGGGGGGGGGGGGGCAGCAGTTGTGGTCGTGGCACGTTCGGTTGAGTAAGGTTGCGCCTGTCTAGGTGAGCTTATTATATGTTTGGTTAGAATGGCTCTGACTTTTGCGCTATACACTGCTAACTGGACGATACCTGCTCTCAGCGTTGCTCCACTGACATCTGATAATCTCTGGGGAGGCCAGCAAAGGTAGTATTGTCACGTTATGGTGAGTTATGCTACGTTTTGTTATATTACGATTGGTTAGTTTATGATAGGATAGCTTTGACTTTAGTGCTATACACTGCTATTCGGTGGAATCTTCCCCTCTACTGTGCTCTAATGTGTTCTGGCATGGCCCTGGGGAGGCCAGCAATTGTGACCCCGGCACGTTAGGTTGTATTAGGTTACGTTCGGCTTGGCTAGGTTAGTTTAGGTTTGGTTATGATCGGTTTGACTTTTACGCTACACAGTGCAATTCTGTGGATACCTGCGCTCAACATCGCTCAACCATACTCTGCTCGACCCCCGGGAGGACAGCGGTAGTGGTCGCCGCACGATAGGTTGTGTTAGATTCCATTAGGCTGGGTTACGTTACATTGTATTATGTCAGGGTGGCTTTGACTTTTGTGCTACACACTGCTATTCTTTGGAATTTTGCGGCCCTCTGCGCGCTATGATACTCCGCTTGACTCTGTGGACGCCAGGAATAGTGCTCCCGGCACGTTGGGTTTAGCTATGTTACGTTGGGTTAGGCTAGGTTTGGTTAGGTTCGGCTAGGATTGCTATCACTTTTGTAAATCTGTTCTCTACTGTGCTCAAATACGCTCCATATGGCGCTGGGGAGGACAGTAATAATGGTGTCGGCAGGTTAGGTTCAGTTAGGCTGCGTTCGGTTAGGTTACGCTTGGTTACGTTAGGATAGGATAGCTTCGACTACTGTGGTATACACTGCAATTCGGTGAGTTTCTGCTATCTGCTGTGCTCTAGTATATTATCCTTGGCTCTGGGGATGCCAGCAATGGTGGCCTCCGCGCGTTACGTTAAGTGTGGCTGCGATTGGTTATATTAGGCTTGGACCGGTCAGGATGGAATAGCTTTGACTTTTGCGCTATACACCGGCATTCGGTGGATTCCTACGCTCTACGTTGCTCTACAGTAGCATGCTCGACTCTGTGTAGGACAGTAATAGTGGTCTCGGGCCGTTACGTTTTGTTAGGCTGCACTAGGTTACGTTACGTTTGCTGGGGCTAGGCTTGGATATATTTGACTTTCGTGGAATACACTGATATTCGGTGGATTTCTACGCCCTACTGTGCTCTAGCATGTTCTACTTGGCGCTCGGGAAGCCAGTCATAGCTATCTCGGCACGTTAGGCTTTGATATGGTACGTTTGGTCATGTTGCATTAGCGTTGGTTAGTTTCGCATAGCTTCGACTGTTCTGCCGTACACTGCGGTTCTATGGATTTCTGCGCTCTGCTCTCCTGTATTATCCTAGGCTTGTCTCTGTGGAGGCCAGCAATGCTGGCCACGGCGCGATAGGTTTAGCTGGATTACGTTTTTTCAGGTTAGGTAACATTGGGTTAGTTTAGGATAGCATTGGCGTATGTGTTCAGCACGGACATTACATGGACTACAGTGCTCTACTGTGCTCTGTCATAATCTGCCTGCTTCTGGGAAAGCCAGCAATAGCGGTTGCGGCACGATTGGTTTAGCTGGGTTACGTTCGGTTACGTTAGGTTTGGTTATGTTTCGATTGGGTGGCTTTGACTGTTGTGCTATACACTACTATTCGGTGAATTTCGGCATTCTACTGTGCTCTAACGTGTTCTGCTTGGCCCTGGTGAGGCCAGAAATTTAGGTCTCTGCTCGTTAGGTTTGTTCTGTCTACGGTTTGTTAGGTTTGGTTATGTCGTGTTTGGTTTGGATTTCTTTCGCTCTTATGTTATACAATGCTGACTGGAAAATTTCTGCGCGATACTTGGCTCTGCTATACTCTGCTCCACTCCAGGGAGGCCAGCAATACTGGTCGTTGCGCGATAGGTTGTGTTGTGCTGCGTTTGCTTATATTGCGATTGGAATGGTTTGGACAGCATAGCTTTGTCTTTTGTGCTGTACACCGCTGATCGGTGGATTCACACGCTCTACATAGCTCTACTATACTCTGCTCTTCCCTGGGGAGACCAGCAACAGTGGTGGTGGCACGATAGGTCTTGCTAGGCTAAGCTAGGTAAAGTCACGATTTGTTAGGTAAGGAAATTGTAGCTTTGACTTTTGTCCTATAGACCAATGCTCCGTGTGCTTGTGCATCATACGTTGCTCCACAATACTCTGTTCGTCTTGGGGGGGGGGGCAGTAATTGTGGTCTCCGCGCGTTAGGTTGTGTTGTGCTACGTTTGGTTATGTCATGTTAACTCCTCTTAGGTGTGTATAGCTTTGCCTTTCACGGCATAAACTGACCACCGGTGGACTTCTGCGCTCTACTGAGCTCTAGTATGTTCTGCTTGGCTCTGGAGATGCAGATAATTGCGGTCTCGGCGCATTATGTTTAGTTATGCAGCGTTCGGGCATGTCACGTTTGAATATGTTAACATAGGTTATCTTCGACTATTGTGCTATGCACTGCGATTCTATGGACGTCTGCGCTCTACTCTCCCAAAAAATGTTCTGCTTGTCTCTGCGGAGGGCAGCAATAATGGTGTCCGCACGTTAGGAATAGTTAGGTTGCGTTTGGTTACGTCACGTTTGGTTAGGTTAGAACAGGGTCACATTGACTTTTGTGCTATACACTGCTATACGGTAGATCTCTGCGCTTTACTGTGCTGTAATATGTTCTGATTGACCCTGCGGTGGCCTGCAATAGTGGTCTGTGAACGCTATGTTGAGTTGGGTTACGTTTGGCTAGGTTACGTAAGGCTAAGCTTGGTTGGAACTGCTTTGACTATTGAGCTATATACGGCAATTCGGTCGATACCTGTGCTCTGCGTTGCTATACTAGCATCTGCTTGCCTCTGTGGAGGCCAGCAATAGTGGTCCTGGCACGCTTGGTTGGATAAGGTTTCGTATCGACAGGTAAGATTAGGTTGAGTTTGGTCAGAATGGCCTTGACTTTTGTGCTATACACTGCCATTCTGTGAACATCTGCACTCTACTGTCCCCTAATATGCCCTGCTTGGCGATGTTGAGTCCAGCAATAGTTGGCTAGGCACGTTAGGCTGGGCTTGGTCACGCTTGGTTAGGTTAGGCTAGCTCAGGTTAATTTAGCATATCTCTTACCTTTCTTCTATACAATTCAATGCGGCGGATTTCTGCACTCCAATGTGCTCCGGTGTATTCTACTTGACACTGGGGTGGTCAGCGATAGAGGAGTAGTCACGTTAATTTAAGTAAGTTTCCGTTCGGTTATGTTACGTTTGGTTGGGCTAGGTCAGGATTACTATGACTTTTCTGCTGTACACTGCTATACTGTGGATTTGTGTGCTCTACTGCGCTGTAATATGTTCTGCTTG
The DNA here is from genome assembly GCF_001483705.2 of Eufriesea mexicana. Taxonomy (NCBI): domain Eukaryota; kingdom Metazoa; phylum Arthropoda; class Insecta; order Hymenoptera; family Apidae; genus Eufriesea; species Eufriesea mexicana. The sequence goes on along the minus strand of NW_016908884.1, from coordinate 363,314 downwards.
GTGCTGGGGAGGCAAGCAATGGTAGCCTCGGCACGCTAGGTTGTGTTAGGTTTCGTCTGGTTATGTTACGCCTGGTCTGGGTAGGAGAGGATAGAACTGACTTTTCTGCTATACACTGCTATTCGGAGTACTTCCGCGCTATACTGAGCTTTGATTTGCTCTGCTTATCACTGGGGAGGCCAGCAATGGTGGTCGCTGCGCGCTAGGCTGAGTTAGGCTGCGTTTGGTTACGTTATGTTTGGTTTGGTTTGGAGAGAGTATATTTGACTTTTGTGTTGTACTCCGCTATTCGACGGATTTCTGCGCTCCACTGTGAGCAGATATGTTCTGCTTGGTTCTAGGAAGGGGCAGCAATAGTGGTCTCGGCACCTTATGCTGTATTAGGCTACGTTCGGTTCGGTCCGGTTAGATGATGCTTGATGTGGTTATCCTTGACTTTTGTGCCTTGCACTGCAACTCCTGGGATTTCTGTGATCTGCAGTGCTGTGGTATCTGCTGCTCGGCTCTCTGGAGGTCAAGAACTGTGTTGTAGGGTGGTTAGGTGTGGCTTGGCTACGATTGGTTATGCTACGTTCCGTTAGATTAGGCTAGGACAGCTTTGACTTTCGTGCCATACCTGCTATCCGGTGGATTTCTGCGCTCTTCTGTGCTGTTGTATATTCTGCTTGCCTCTTGGCAGTCCATCGATAGTGATCTCGGCACGTCAGGCTATGTTAGGCGACGTTTGGTTAAGTTATGATAGGATGGAGTTGTCTTTTGTGCGAAGATCGCTGCTTTTCCATGGACTTCTACGCTCTACATTGCTGTACTATAATCTGCTGGACTCTGGGGATGCCATGACCAGTGTAATTATCACGATGGCTTGAGTTAGGCTTCGTTCGGTTACGTTACGTTTGTCTGGATCATGTTTTTATAGCTTTGCATTTTCCGCTATACACAGCGACCCTATGGATTTCTGCGCCCCACTCTCGCATAGAATGTTCTGCTTGGCTCTGTCGAAGCCAGCAATAGCCGTCGCGTCACGCTAGGCTGATTTGTGCTTCGTTTGCTTATGTTACGTTTGGTTGCGTTAGCGCAGGGTAGATCAGCCTTTTCTTCTATGCACTGCTATTCGGAGGATCTCTGGGCTCTACTGTGCGATAACATGCTCTGCTCGGCTTTGGTGTGACAGCAATTGAAGTGTCGGCGCATTAGGTTAAGTTAGTGTACGTTTGGTTATATTACGTTTGGACGTGTAAGGAGGGCATAGCTTTGACTTCTGCGCTATACCCTCTTATTCGGTGGATTCCTACTCTCAACATTGCTCTACCATACTCTGCCCGTGTCTGGGCAGGAAAGTAATAGTGGTTCCGGCACGTTAGCTTCATTTATGCTACGTTTGGTTATGTTACGTTCGTTTAGGGTAGGATAGGATAGCTTTGACTTTTGAGCTATACGCTCCTTTTCCGTGGAATTCTGCGCTGCGCTGTGCTATAATATGCACAGTTTGGCTCTGGCATGCCAGGAATAGTGGTCTCGGCACGTCAGGCTCTGTTAGGTTTGGTTTGGTTAAGTTTGGTTGGTCTGGGTTATGTTAGAATTGCTTCGATTTTTGTACTGTACATTACCATCCTTTGGAATTCTGCGCTCTACTCTTCTTTAATATGTTCTGCTTGACGACGTGGAGGCCGTCAGTAGTGAACTGGCTTCGTTACGTTTATTCAGCCTACGTTTGTTTGGGTTAGGCTGGGTCAGGCATTGTTAGGCTACCCGTGGCATTTGTGCTCTTCGCTGCTGTTTGGCGCGTTCGTGCACTTTATTGTGCTCTAGTGCGTACTGCTTGGCTTTGAGGGTCCTGGTAGTATTTGTCCCGGCACGTTAAGTTATGTTAGGCTACGTTTGGTTTTATTACATTTGAACATGTTCGGGCAGGATGGCTTCGACTTTTGTGATATGCACTGCTATTCGGTGAATTTCTGCGCTCTGCTGTGCTCTAGTGCATTCTGCTTGTTCCTAGGGGGCCAGCGATAGTGGTCTCGTCACGAGAGGCTACGATATGTTTCGTTTGGTAATACTACGTTTGGACAGTTTACGCAAGGATAGGGTTGCCTTTTGTGCTATACACCACTTCCACGCTCTACATGGCTGTACTATACTCTGCAGGTCTCTGGGGAGGCCAGTAATAGTGGTCGCGGCACGTTATGTTGTGCTAGACTTCGTTTGGTTAAGTTAGGTTTGATTGGGTGCGCCGCGTAATGCTTTGACTTTTCTGCTGTACACTGCGATACCGAAGATTTCTGCACTCTCCCCTCCTGTAGTATGTCCCGCTTTCCTCCGGGGAGGCCAGCTGTAGCGGTCGCGGCACGTTGGTGTAAGCTAGGTTACAATTTGGTATGTTACGATTGTCTACGTAAGGAGAGGATACCTTTGTCTTTTATGCTAAACACTGCTATTAGCTTGATTTCTGCGCTCTATCCTGCTCTAACATGTTCAGCTTTGCTCTGGGGCAGCCTGCAATTGTGGTATCGCACGTTAGGTTAAGTTAGGTTACGTTTGGCTATATTACGTTAGGATAGGTTATGACGGCATACCTTTGACTTTTACGCCGCACACTGCTATTGGGTGTACTTCTGCGCCCTGCATTGCTCTACCATGTGCTGCTAGGCTCTGGGGCGGCCAGTCATAGCGGCTGCGGCACGTTAGGTTCAGCTATGTTATGTTTGGTTATGGTACGATTGGTTAGGTTAGGAGGGGCTAGATTTGACTTTTGTGCCATGCACTGCTATTCGGCGGATTTCTGCACTCTGCTGTGATCTGACATGTTCAGGTTGTTTCTGGTAGGACGATCATTGTTGGCATTGACACGTTACATTGAGATAGGCTGCGTTCGGTTAGGTCAGGTTAGGACAGGTTAGGTTTGGACATCTTCGACTTTTGTGTTTTACACTGCAAGGCGTCGGATTTCTGCTCTCGGCTGTGCTCTGGTATATTCTAGTTGTTTCTGTGGAAGTCAGCAATAGTGGTCTAGGCACGTTAGGTTGGGTTGCGTCACGCTTAGTTATGTTCTGTTAGGTTAGGTTAGGCCAGGGTAGCTTCGACTCTTGTGCTATAATCCGCTTTTCTGTGGGTTTCTGCGCTCTACTGTGTTCTAGTATGTCCTGTTTGGCTCTCAGAGAGCCAGAAATAATGGTCTGGGCGCATTAGGTTCATTTATGTTTCGTTTGGTTATGTTAGGTTAGGTCAGGTTAGGACAGGCCATATTTGACTCGTATGCTGTAAGCTGCTATTTGCTGGCTCTCTGCGCTCTACTGTGCTCTAGGATATTCTACTTGGCTTAGGGGATTCCAGCAATAGTGGTCTCGGCACTTTCGGTTAAGTTAGGGTGCATTTGATTGTAATACGTTTGGATATGTCGGGTCGGGATAGCTGTGACTTTAGAGCTGAACACTACTATTCGGTGGATTCCTCTGCTCTACGCTGCTCTGCTATACCTTTCTCGATCCTGCGGAGGCCAGCAATTGTGATCGTGGCAGATAGGGTGAGTTATGTTTCGTTTGGTCAGGTTAAGTTAGCTATGGTTAGAGAGGGATTGCTTCGACTTTTGTGCTATACACTGCGTTTCTATGGGTTTCTGCGTTCTACTCTCCTACATTATGCTCTGCTTGGCTCTTTGGAGGCCAGTAATACTGGTCGCGGCGCGATAGGTTTTGTTATGTTTCGTTTGGTTATGTTGGGTTAGGTTAAGGTTAGTCAGGTTATCCGCGACTTCTTTGCTGCACACTGCTCTTCGTCGTATTTCTGCCCTCTACATTGCTATACTTTTCCCTGATTGACTCTGGGGAGGCCAGCAATAGTGATCGTTGCGCGTTATGTTGTGTTAGGTTACGATCGGTTGTGCCACGATTGGTTTGGTTAGGAGATGATAGCTCTGACTTTTGTGTAATACACTGCTATTCGGTGGGTTTCTGCGCTCCACTGTGAGCAGAGATGTTCAGCTTCGCTCTGGGGAAGACCACAATTGTGGCCTCGGCACCTTACGCTGGGTTAGGCTACATTTGGATGGTTTAGGGCAGGTCAAGTTAGGTTAGGTAAACTCCACTCTTGTACTTTGCACTGCAACGCCGTGGATTTCTTTGATTTACTCCGCTCCAACTTATTCTGCTCGTCTCCGTGTAGGTCGGCAGTAGTGGTGCGGGGCGGTTAGGTGGCGTTAGGTTACGTTTCGTTATGCCCTGTTTGGTGTGCTTAGTCGAGGGTGGCTTTAACTTTCGTGCTATACGCTGTTATTCGGTGGATTTCTGCGCTCTATTGTGAACTAGTATGCTCTGCTTTGCTCTGGGGAGGCCAGTAATAGTGTTCTCGCCCGGTTAGCTTGAGATAGGCGACGTTTGGTTTGGTTACGTTAGATATAGATAGGTATGGATATCTTCGACCTTTCTGCTGTACACTGCGATCATATGGATTTCTGCTCGCCACTCTCCTCTAATACGTTCCGCCTGGCTCTGGGGTGGCCAGCAATAGTGGTCGCGTCACGTATGGTTGAGTTAGGTTACGTTCGGATACGTTGCGATTGATTAGGTTAGGAGGGGCTACCTTTGACCTTTGCGATATACACTGTTATTCGGCGGATATCTGCGCTCTACTGCGTTCTAATATGTTCTCCTTGGCACTGGGGAGGCCAAAAATGGTGGTCTCGGCCCGTTAAGTATCGTTAGTCTACGTTTGGATATACGTTAGGTCTCGTTGGGATGTTATATATTTAACTTCTGTGCTACACGCTGCTATATGGTGTCTCTCTGCGCTCCACTGTGCCCAAGTATATACTTCTTGGCTCAGGATATTCCAGCAATAGTCGTCTAGGAACGTTAGGTTATGTTAGGATACCCACCATTTTACTACGTTTGGATAGATTAGGACAGTGTAACTTCGACTTTTGCGACATACTCTGCTATTCTGTCGATTTCTGCAATCTACATAGCTCTACCATGCTCTGCTCGACTCTGGGATGTCCAGAAATAGTGGCCGTGTTACGAAAGGTTGGGTAGGTTACCTTTTGCTCAAATTACATTAGGTAATGGCAGGGGTGGATGGCTTCGACTTTTGTGCTATATCCTGGTACTTGGTGGACTTCTACGCTCTACTGTGATCTAGTGTGATCTGCCTGGCCATGCGGAGGCCAGCTGCGGTGGTCACGGCACGTTAGTCTGTGTTACGTTGTGTATGGTTATGTTACGTTTGGTTAGGTTAGGTTTGGTAATGTTAGGTTGGGATGGCTCTGACTTTTGTGCTATACACAGCTATTCGGCAGTTTCCTGTCCTGTGCTGTGCTCTAATGTGTTATGCTTGGCTCTGTCGATGCTAGCGATGGAAATCTCTACCAGTTATGTTTAGTTACTCCACGTTTGGTGCGGTTGGCTTAGGCCTGGTTTGGTTAGAATATCTTTCACTTTTGTTGTGTACATTTCTATCTTGCAGCATTCTGCGCTCTACTTGACTATACTATGCACGGCTAGAATCTGGGGAGGCCAGCAATAGTGGTTGTGGACCGTTAGGTTTTGTTAGGCCACGTTTGGTAATGTCACAATTGGTTAGGTTAGGACAGGGTAGCTATGACTTTTGCGATATACACCGCTATTCGGTGGGGTTCTACGCTCTACAATGCTCTAGTGTACTGTGTTCTATTCGAAAGATGCCAGTAATTGTTGTCTCGCTACGTTGGTTTGTGTTAGGCTACGTTGGTTTGGCAAAGTTTGATTGTGTTAGCTTTGGATAGCTATGACTCTTGCGCTGTACACTGCTATATGTTGAATTTCTGCGCTCTGCTGTGATGTGGTATGTTCCGCTTGTCTCCCGGGGGCCAGCAATGGTGATCCCGGCACGCAAGTTTGAGTTAGGTTACGCATGACTTGGCCGTGTTCGGATAGGTTTGGTTAGGATGGCTTTGACCTTTGTGCTGTACACTGCTATTCGGTCAATATCTGCGTTCTGAAATGCTCTACTGGCATCCACCTGTATCTGGAGAGGCCGCCAATGGTGGCAGTGGCAAGTTCGGCTTAGCTACGTAACGCTTGGTTATGTTTGGTTCGGTTAAGTTTGGTTAGGGTAGCTTTGACTTTTATGCTATACACAGCTATTCGGTGGGTTTCTGCGCTCTACATTGCTCTACTATACTCTGAGCGCCTCTGAGGGGCCAGTAATAGTGGTCCCAGTACGTTAGGATGTGTCAGGCAACGTTTGGCCAGGCTATGTTCCTTTGGTTATGCTTTGATAGTTATGACATTCGCGGTATACACTGCTATTCGGTGGATTTCGGCGCTCTAAGTTGCTCTACTATTCTCTGCTCGACTCACGGGATGCGAGCAACTGTTATCGTGGCACGTTGGGTTGAGTTATGATACGATTGGTTAGGATAGGATGTTGTAGCTTTGACTTTTTCGCTATACACACCTATTCGGTGGATTTGTGCACTCTACATTGCTCCACTACACCCTACTCGTCTTCGGGCGGGCCAGCAAAGGCGGTTGTGGCTCGATATACTGAGCTATGCTTCGTTCGGTTAGGTTACATTTGTATGGGTTAGGTTCGGATAGCTTTGGCTTTTCTGCTATATACTGCCATTCTGTGGATTTCCTGTCTCTACTCTGCTCTAATATGTTCCGCTTGGCTCTGGGTGGCCAGCAATAGCGGTGGCGTCACCATAGGTTGAGGTAGGTTAGGTTCGGTTAGTTTGGTTCCGGTTACGATAGCTTCGACTTTTCCGCGATGCACTGTCATTATATGCGCTTCTGCGCTCTACTCTCCACTATTACGTTCTGCTTGGTGTTGGGGAGGCCAGCAACTGTCGTCAAGGCACGCTATGATGGAATTGGTTGCGCTTGGTTATGTTACGTTTGGTTAGGTTAGGATAGGGCATCTTTGACTTCTGTGCCATACGTATATGCTCGGTGGATTTCTGCGCTTTCCATTGCTCTAATAAAGTCTGCTCGACTATGAGGTGGCCAGTAATAGTGTTCGTGACACGACAGGCAGCGTCAGGTTACATTTGGTTAGGCTAGGGTGTGCTAGGTATGGCTATTTTGGATTTGACTTTTGCTCTGTACACTGCTATTAGTCGGATTCCTGCGCTCTACTGCACTTTATTGCGCTCCACTTGGCTCTGGGGAGGCCCGCTATGGTGGTCTCGGCACGTTAGGTTGAGATAAGTTACGTTTGGTTATTTTACGTTAGATCAGGTTATGCTATGATGTTTACGGTTTTCGTGCTGTTCAATGCAATGATGTGGATTTCTGCGCTATAATCATCTCTGGTGCATTCTTCTTGTCGCTTAGAATGCGAGCAATGGTGGTCTCTTCTAGTCAGGCTTAGTTATGTTACGTTTGGGCATGTCCCGTTTGGCTAGGTAAGGATGCGTTGCGACGACTTTTGTGCTTTACACTTCTATACGGTGGATTACTGCGCTTAACATTGCTCTACTAAACGCCGCTTGACTCTGGCGAGGCGAGCAATAGACGTCCTGGCTCGGCAGGTTAGTTTCGGTTATGGTTGGTTAGTGCAGGTTGTGCTATGTTTGGTTATGATAGCTCTGACTCTCGTGATGTACACTTCTTTCGTGTGGATTGCTGTGATCTACTGTGCTCTAGCGCATTGCTCTTGGCCCTGGGTAGTCCCAAAGCAGTGGCCGCGGCACGCTTTGGTGAGTTACTCTACGTTCGGTCAGATTAGATTAGGTCTGGTTATGTTGGGATGTCTTCGACCTTTGTGATATTCAATGCAATGCGGTTGATTTCGGTGCACTGCAATGCTCTAGTACCCTGTGCTTTTCTCTGTTGTGGACAGCAATTGTTGACTGGTCGTGTCAGGTTTTGTTAGTCTTCGTTTTGGTGCGTTACGTTTGGCTATGTTTGGATAGGCTACTTTGACTTCTGTGCTATTCACAGCTATTCGGTGGATTTCTACGCTCTAATGTGCTCTATCGTGCTCTCCCTGGATCTGGGGATGCCGGCAATGTTGTTCTTGTCACGTTATGCTTAGATATACTACGTTTGGATAGGTAATGTATGGTCAGGTTATGTCAGGGTATCTATGGCTTTTGTGCTATGTGCAGCAACGCGGTGGACTTCTGTGATCTACTGTGCTTTACTGTATTCTGCTTGGCACTGGGGTTGATACTAGCGGTGGTCTCGGCACGTTATGATCAGTTATACTACGTTTGGCAGTGTTAAATTGGGCCATGGTAAGTTAGGTTATCCTCGACTCTGTAACATAGACTGCTATTTGGTGGATTTCTTCGCTCTACGTTGCTCTACTATACTATGCTCGACTCTCTGGAAGCGAGCAATATCGGTCGCGGCACCATAGTTTGAGTAAGTTTACGCACGGTTAGGTTAGGTTCAGTTTGGCTAGAATAGCCTTGACTATCGTGCTATACACAGCGATCCGGTGTATTCCTGTGCTCTACTGTGCTCTGTTACATTCTGCTTGACCATGAGGAGGACAGGAGCAGTGGCCGCTGTACGTTATGTTGAGTCATGCTACGCTTGGTTAGGTTAGGTTAGGTTTGGTTATGTAAGTATATCGACGGTTTTTGTACTAATCACTGCAATGCGGTGGATTGCTACGCTATACCGTGCTCTGGCAAATTCTGCTTGTCTCTGTGGAGGCCAGAAATAGCGGCCCCACTGTGTTAGGATGGGTTAGGCTCCGCTTGGGTGTGTTACGTTTGGTTAGGTTGGGATAGGCTACTTCCAATTTTGTGCTGCACACTGCTATTTGGTGGATGCCTGAGCTCTACTCTCCACTATTGTGTTCTGCTTGACTCTTCAGAGGCAAGCAGTAGTGGTCGCGTCACGGTGGGTTGAGATACGTTGCGTTCTGTTATGTTACGATTGGTTAGGTTAGGAGATGGTAGCTTTGACCTTATTGCTCTAGTATGAAACTTGGTGGGTTTTTGCGGCATACAGTGCTTTAACATTTTCAGCTTAGCTCCGGGAAAGCTAGCAATAGCTGTCTCGGCACTATATGTTGAATCATGCTGCGCTCGGTTATGCTGGGTTAGGCTTGGCTTGGTCAGGATAGATTAAACTTTCGTGCTGTACACGTCCGTTCGGTGGATTTCTGCACTCTACTGTGCGCTACTATGCCCTGCTTGTCTCTGGGAAGTGCAGAAATAACAGTCTCGGCATGTTGGTTTGAGTTATGCCATGTTCGGCTATGTTATGTTGTTTTGTGTTAGGTTTGGGCAGCTTTGACTTTCCTGATATACACAGCGATTCGTTGGATTTCGTTATCCTGGTCTCCACTAATGTGTTCTGCTTGGCTCTGAGGAGGCCATTAATAGTCGTCGCGACACGTTTGTTGGAGATTGGTTACGTTTGGTTATGCTACGGGTGGATAGCTTAGTGGAGGATAGCTTTGACTTTAGTGTTATAGACCGCTATTAGGAGAATTTCTGCGCCATGCAGTCCTCTAAAGCTTTCAGTTTGGCTCTGTGAAGGCCATAAATGGTGGCCTCGGCTTGTTTCGTTGAGTCAGGTATCGTTCATCTCTGTTGGGTCAGGCTAAGTTTTGTCGGGATGGCTTCAAGTTTTGTGTCGTACACAGGTATTCGGTGGATTTCTACGCTCTACTGTGACCTAGTATACCCTGCCTGACTCTGGGAAGGGCAGCAACGGCGTTCTCTGCACGCTAGGTTCATTCAGGCAAGGTTTGGTTATGTTCTGTTTGTTTGGGATCGGCTTGGGTACCTCTGGCTTTTCCGATATACACTGCGATTCTATGGATTTCTGCGTCCTACGGTCCACCAGTGTGATCTGCTTGGCTCTGGGGAGGCCAGTAATAGTGGTCGCGGCACGTTAGGTTGAGCTAGGTAACGTTTGGTTGTGTCACGATTGGTTAGTTTAGGAGGGGTAACTTATCCTTTAATGCCGTATTTTGCTGTTAGGTTGACTCCTGCGCCCTACAGGGCTCTAGTGTCTTCAGCTTGGCTCTGGCAAGGCCATCAGGGGTGTCCTCGGCACGTCATGGCGAGTCAGGCTACGTTCTGTCAGGATGTGTTAGGACACGTTTGGTAAGGCCAAATTCTTGCTTTTGCGCCATGCACTGCTATTCGGTGGATTTCTGCGCTCTAATGTGCTCTAGTATGCCTTGCTTGGCTGTGGGGAGGGCAGCAATAGCGGTCTTGGCACGTTAAGCTGAGTCATGGTACGTTAGCTTATGACCTGTTGGGTTGGGTTAGGCTTGGGTAGATTTGACTTTTCAGATGTACTCTGCGAATATATGGATTTCTGCGTTCTGCTCCCCAGCAACATTTTGCGCTTGTCTCTGTGGAGGTCAGCAATAGTGGTAACTGCACGATAGGCTTAGTTGGGTTACGTTTGGTTATGTTACGTTTGGTTGAGTTTGGAGGGGATTGCTCTGACTTTAGTGCTACATGTTGCTATTAGGATGATTTCTGCTCCCTACAGTGCCTTAATATATTCAGCTTGGCTCTGAGGAGGCCAGCAATAGTAGTCTCGGCACGTTACGTTGAGCCAGGTTACGTTCTGTTAGGCGGGTTTAGGCTAAGTTTGACCGGGATAGCTTTAACGTTTGTACTCTACACTGCTATTCTGTGGATGTCTGCGCCCTACTGCGATCCAGTATGTCCTGCTTGGCTCTGGCGAGTATAACAATAGCGGCCATGGCACGATAGTTTGTGTCAGGCTATGTTTGGCTATGTTCTGTTGGTTCGGGTTAGGCTTGGCTATCTTTGACTTTTGAGATATACACTGCGGTTATATGGATTTCTGCGCTCTACTCTCCACTAACATGCTCCGCTTTACTCTGTGGGGGCCAGCAATGGTGGTCGTGACACGGTAGGTTGAGATAGGTTACGTTTGGTAATATTAAGGTCGGCTAGCTTAGTGTAGGACAGCTTTGACTTTAGCGTTATGGCCTGCTATTAGATGGATTTCTGCGCCCTGCAGTGCTCTAATGCTTTCAGCTTGGCTGTGGTGTGGCCGGATATAGTGGTTTCGGCACGCTCCGTTGAGTCAAGTTACGTTAGATTAGTTGGTTCATAATAAGGTTGGACATGACAGCTTTAGCTTTTGTGCTAACACTGCTGTCCGCTTGATTTCTGCGCTCTGCTGTGGTCTGGTGTGCCCCGCTTGGCTCTGGGAATGCCAGCAAGAGTGGCCTCGGAACGTTATGTTGGGTCAGGTTACGCTCGGCTAGGTTAGGTTACGCCATGTTTGATGAGGATCGCTTAGATTTTTGTGCTATACACTGCTGTTCGGTGGATTTCTACGCTCCACTATGCTCTAGCATGTCCTGATTTGCTCTGGATGGTGGGGGGGGGGCAGCAATAGCGGCCTTGGCACGTTTGGTTGATGTATGCTACGTTTGGTTATGTTCTGATTGTTTGGATTAGGATTGGATATATTTGACTCTTCTGATATACACTGCGATCCTATGGATTCCTGCATTCCACTTTCCACTAATGTGCTCTGCTTGGCTCTGTGTAGGCCGGCCACAGTGGTCGCGGCACGTCACGTTGAGTCAGGTTACGTTCGGTTATTTTGGTTCAGGAGAAGTTTGGACAGGATAGCTCTATCCCTTTGCTGAACACTACTATTTGCTGGATTTCTGCGCTCTAGTGCGCTCTAGTATGTTCTGCTATGCTCTGGGAATGGCGGAAACAACGGTCTCGGCACGTCGGTTTTAGTTAGGCTATGTTCGGTTATGTTCCTTTGGCTTGCGTTAGGTTCGTACGTTTTCACTATTTCGATATGCACTACGATCTTATGGATCCCTGCGTTGTACACTCCACTAATGTGTTCTGCTTGACTCTGTGGAGGCCAGCAATAGCGTCCGGGGCACGTTAGGTTGAGTCGGGGTACGTACGGTTATGTTGGGTTATGCTGAGTGTGGCCAGGATAGCGTTAACTTTTGTTATGTACACTGCTATTCAGCGGACTTCTGCGATCTACTGTGCTCTAGCATGTCATGTTTGGCTCTGGGGTGTTCAGCCATAGCTGTCTCGGCACGTTAGTTTCAGTTAGGCTGTTTGACTATGTTCTGTTCTCTTGGGTTAGGTATGGTATCTTCGACTTTTCGGATATACGCTGCGATTCTATGCATTTCTGCGTCCTGCTCTCCCGTAATTCGTTCTGCTTGTCTCTGGGGAGGCCAGCCATAGTGGTCGCAGAACGTTAGGTTGTGTCAGGATACGTTCGGTTATGTTGGGTTAGGCTAGTTTGGTCTGGATAGCTTCAACTCTTGTGCTGTACGCTGCTATTCGGTTGATTTCCGCGCCCCACTATCCTCCAGTACCTCCTGCTTGCCACTGAGCAGGGCAGCAATAACTTTCTCGGCCCGTTAGCTTCAGTTATGCCTGTCTGTTTATGTTCCGTTACCCTGGTTTAGGTCCTGGTAGTTTTGAATTTCCAGATACACACTGCTATTATATGGATTTCTGCACTCTACTCTGCGCTAATAACTTCAGCTTGTCGGTGGGAAGGGCAGCAATTTTGGTCTCGTCACGTTGGGTTGATTTATGCTATGTCTGTTTAGGTTACTTTAGTTTGGATTCGGCTCGTATAGCTTCGACTTTCGTTAGATACACTGCTATTCGGTGGATTCCTGCGCCATACTTAGGTCTGCTACACTCTGCTCGGCTCTGGGGAGGCCAGGAACAGTGGTTCAGGCACGTCAGCTTGTTTTACGCCCCGTTTGGCTGTGTTGCGTTTGTCTAGTGTTGGAGGTTATAGCATTGACTTTTGTGCTCTATATTGATATTCGGTGAACTTCTGCGGTATGGTGGGCCCTAACATGCTGTGCTTGGCTGTGTGGGTGCCAACAATAGCGGTCTCGGCACGTTAGGTCCAGTTAGGTTTCGTTCGGTGAGGTTAAGCCAGCCTGGGTTAGGTTAGGATGGCTTTGGCTCTTCTGCTATACATTGCCATCCTTTGGAATTCTGCGCTCCACTCTGCTTTAATATGTTCTGCCTGGCGATGGTGTGGAAAGCAATACGGCTCTAGGCGCCTTAGCTTGGATTTGGTTGCACCCGGGTATGTTACTTTTGCTTATGTTGGGATCGGATAGCTTCTACTTTTGTGTCATACAGTGCCATTCGGTAGATTCCGGCGCACTACATTGCTCTACTGTTGGTTGCTCGTCTCTGAGGGGGCCAGCAATAGTGGTCATGACACGATCGGTTCGGTTAGGTTACGTTTGGTTAGGCTAGGTTTTGCTATGTTTGGCTATAGTGGCTTAGACCTTTGTGATGTACACTGCCATACATTGGATTTCTGCGCTCTACTATGCTCCAGAATGTTCTGCTTGGCTCCAGTAAGTGCAGCAACATTGGCCGCGTCTCGTTAGTTTCAGTTATGTTAAGTTTGGTTACGTTACAATTGTTTAGGTTAGGAGGGACATGCTTCGACTTTTGCGCTATACGCTGATATAAGGCGGCTCTCGGCTCTCTACTGCGCCTTAGCATATTCTGCTGGGATCTGGGGATTCCAGAAATACTGGTCTCGGCACGCTAGATTAAGTTAGGGTACGCTTGGTTATGTTACGTTCAGTTAGTGGGTCTAGGATAGATATGACTTACGTGCTACACACTGTTATTCGGTCGATTTCTGCGCTCTACTGTGGTATAATATCCTCTGCTTTGCTCTGTGATGGCAGCAATAGTGGCCTCGGCACGATAGACTGAGTTACGTTTCTTTCGGTTGGTTTAGGTTAGCCTGGGTTTTATTAGAAGAGCTTTGGCTCTCCTGCCGTATATTGCCATTCTTTGGACGTCTGCGCCTTACTCTCCCATAATATGCTTTGCTTGAAGATGGGCAGGCCAGCAATAGTTGTCTAGGCAGGTTTAGTTGGATTTGGTTGCGTTTGGTTACGTTACGTTCGGTTAGGTTACGTGAGGATAGGGTAGGTGATGATAGCTTCGACTTTTGCGCTTCATACTGCTATGCGGCCGATTTCTGCGCTCTACTGTGATATAATATACTCTGCTTTGCTCTGGCGTGGCCAGAAATAGTGGCCGCGGCGAATCAGGTACAGTTATGTTACGTTTGATTAGGTTAGGTTTGCTTGGGCTGGGTGAGGATGTCTTTGACTTTTGTGCTGTGCACTGCAATGCGGTCTACTTTTGCGATCTACTTTGCTTTAGTATGCCCTGATTGGCGCCGGGGAAGTCTGTAATTATGCTCTCGGCATATTAGGTTGTGGTAGGATACGTTATATTATGTTATCGTGTCTTTGGTTAGGTTTGGGTAGCTTCGACTTCTCAGCTATATACTGTGATACTATGGTTTTCTGCGCTCTTCCCTCCTATATTATGCTCTGCATGACGCTGTGGAGGCCAGCAATACTGGTCGCGGCACGTTAGGTTAAGTTAGATTACGTTTGGTAAGCTTACCTTAGGTTGTGTTAGGCTAGGGTAGCGATGACTGTTGTGCTCAGCACTGATATTATATGGACATCTGTGCTCTACTGTTCTCTATCATACCCCGCTTGTGTCTAGGGACGCCAGGAATAGAGGTCGCGGCACGTTTGGTTGAGTTATGTTACGTTTCTTTAAATTAGGTTAGGTCAGGTTTGGTAAGGATATATTTGACTATTGTGCTACCCACTGCAGTGCGTTCAATTTCTACGCTATATTTTGCTCTAGCATATTCCGCTTGGCCCTGCGGAGGTCAGAAATAGTGGTCGCTGCACGTTACGTTGCGTTAGCTTGCTTTTGGGTATGTCGCAATTGGTAAGGCTAGGAGAGGTTAGCTTTGACTATTGTGCTATGCACTGCTATTCAGCGGGTTTCTGGGATATTCTGTGATCTGATACCTTTAGCTTGGCTCTGGGAAAGACAGCAGCTGTGGCCTCGGCACGTTATGTTGTGTTGAGCTACGTTCGCGTGGCTTAGGTTAGATAATGTTAGGTTAGGGTATCTTTGACTCCTTTGCATTACACTGCAACGCCGCGTACTCCTGCAGTCTACTGTACGCTAGTATATTCTGCTTGGCTCTGGGATGGTAAGCAATAGTGGTGTAGGTCGGTTAAGTGCGGTTAGTCTACTTTTGGTCATGACATGTTTGGCTAGGTTAGGATAGGATAACCTTGACCTTTGCGCTCTACACTGCTATTCGGTGGATTTCAGCTGTGCGAATTACACTACTATGCTCTGCTCGATACTGGGTAGGACAGTAATGGTGGTCGCGGCAAGTTAGTTTGTTTTAGGTTGCATTTGGTTATGTCACGAGTGGCTAGTTTAGGAGAGGGTATCATTGACTTTTGTGATATGCACAGCTATTCGGTGGATTTCCGCCCTATAGGTTACTCTAATATGCTCTGCTTGTCACTGGGTGGTCAGCAGTTGTGGTATAGGCCGCTAAGTGCGGTTAGGTTGGGTTAGGTTGGGATTGGTTATGCTATGTTATGCTAGGTTAGGCTAGGACTGCTATGACTTTTGTGCCGTTCACTGCTGTTCGGTGGATTTCTGTGCTCTGCCGTGCTGTAGTAAATTCTGCTTGTCTCTAGGGAGGCCAGCTATGGTGGTATCGGCACGACAGGTCATATCACGTCACGTTTGTTAGGTAAGGTAATGTTAGGTTAAGTTAGGTTAGGATAGCTTTGACTCTTCTGCCATACATTGACAATCATTGCACTTCTGCAATCTACTCTCCTTTATTATGTTCTGCTTGGCGATGTGCAGGACGGCAGCAGTGTTCCAGACAAGTTAGGTTGGATTAGCTTACGTTTGGTTATGTTACGTTTTGTTTGGTTAGGATAGGATAATTTTGACTTTTGTGCTGTACACTACATTTCGGTTGATTCCTTCGCTCTACACTACTCTACTCTGCCCTTACCGTCTCTGGGGAGCCCAGAAATGGTGGATGTTGCACGACAGGTTGAGATACGTTGCATTCGGATAGCTTTTGGTTAGGATAGTGTGGGAGAGTGTAGATTTCACTTTTCCGTCATACACTGCTGTTCGATGGTTTTCTGCGCTCTACCGTGCTCCAATATGCTCTGCTTGGCTCCTGGGTGGCCAACAATAGTGGCCTTGGCACGTTAGGTAGAGTTAGGTTACGTTTGGTCAGGTTAAGTGTGTTTGGGTTAGGTTTGGATAGCTCGGACTTTCTTGGCATTGAAAGTTATTCTGCCGATTTCTGGGCTCTACTGTGCTTGGATATACTCTGTTTGACACTGGGGAGGTCAGCGCTAATGGTCGCGGCAAGTTGTGTCGCGCTATGTTACGTTTGGTTCCGTCACGATTGGTTTAGTTAGGAGGGGCTTGCTTGGACTCCTGCACTGTACACCGCTGTTCGGCACATTTCTGCATTCTACTGTGCTCCAATATGCTCAGCTTGTCTCTAGGAGGGACAGCAATGGTGGAATCGGGGCGTTACTTTGAGCTTGGCTACGTTTGGGTAGGTTAGGTTTGGTCAGGATAGGTTATGATATCTTTGACCGTTGTGAATTACACTGCAAGGCGGGGGACGTCTGCGCTCTACTCTGCTCTAGTATATTCTTGTTGGCACTGTGGCAGTCGGCAATAATGGTCTTGTCGCGTTAGGTCGGGTTAGGTTACGTCTGGTTACGTCAGGATTGGTTCCGCTAGGAGGGGTTAGCTATGACTTTTGTCCTATACACTGCCTTTCGGTGGATTTCTGCGTTCTACAGTGCGCTAGTATGTTCTAAATGTCTCTGGGGATGCCTGCAACGGTGCTTTCAGCACGTTAGGCTGTGTTAGGCTATGTTTGGATAGGTTACGCTTGTTCGGGTTATGTTCAGATAGGTTTTAGGTTCGTGGTATGCACTGTATTTCGGTGGACTTCTGCGCCCTACTGTGCTCTACTGTATTCTGCTTAGCCCCGGTGGTTCCAGCAATTGTGATTGCGACGCGTTACGTTGGGTTATGCTTCGTTTGGTTCTGTTATGTTTGTTTCGGTCAGGTTGGCATGGCATTGACTTTCGTGGTATACAATGCTATTCGTTGCATTTCTGCTCTCTATTGTGCTCCCCTATGTTCTGCTTGGCCCTGGGAAGGGCAGAAATAGTGGCTTCGGCACCTTATGCTGGGCTAGGCTACGTTTGGGTGGCTTGTGTTAAGCATGGTTATGTTAGGTTATCTTTACTTTTGTGCTGTACACTGCAACGCCGCGGATTTCTGTGATCTGCTGTGCTCTAGAATATACCGGTTACCTCTGGAGTGGTCTGCAATAGTGGTGTAGGTCTGTTACGTGGAACTAGCTTACGTTCGGTAATGTTACGATTGGCTATGTTAGGAGAGGATAGCTTTCGCTTTTGTGCTATAAAATGGTATTCGGTGGATTCGTGTGCTCCAATGTGATGTGTCATTTTTGGCTTGTCTCCGGGAAAGACAGCAACATAGGTCTTGGCGTGTTATGCTAAGTTAGAGTACGTTTGGCTGTGTTAGTTTCGGAGAGGTTTCGTTAGGATATCTTCGACTTTTGTGCTGTACACTGCAGCGCCCCGGAGTTCAGCGATCTACTGTGCTGCAGTATATTTTGCTTGGCCCAAGGGAGGTGAGTAGTAGTGGTGGAGGGCGGTTAGGTGGAGATAGGTTTCGTTTGGTTGTGCTTTGTAGGATATTTTGGGCTATGACTGCTTTGACTTTTGCGCTATACACTGCTATTCGGTGAATTTTTGCGCACTGCTGTGATCTAATATGCTTTCCTTTGCTCTGGGGAGGCCTGAAAGTGTGGCGGCGTTGCGATATGTAGAGTCAGCTTACGTGTGGTTAGCTTAGGTTTGTTTGGATTAGGTTCGGTTACCTTTGACTCTTGTGATGTGCACTGCAATGCGGTGGGCTTTTGTGCTCCACTGTGCCCTGGTATGCTCTGCTTTTCTCTGGGTAGGCCAGTATTGGTAGTCTCGGCACGATATATTGGGATTGGCTGCGTTTGGTTAGGCTATGTTTGCTTGGTTGGGTTCGGATAGCTTGGAATTTTCTGCTATACACTGCGATTCTACGGACTTCTGCGCTCTACTCTCCTAGATTATTCTCTGCTTGCCTCTGTGGAGGCCAGCAATACTGGTCGCGGCACGTTAGGTTGAGCCAGATAACTTTCAGTTGTGTTAGGTCTCTCGGTGTTAGTGTAGCTAGTGTAGCTTCGACTTTTGTGCTCAAAACTGATATTCAATGGACTGTTAGTCTCCACTCTGCTCTATAATATTCTGCTTGTCGCTGGGGACGCCAACAACAGTGCTTGCTGCACGTTAGCTTGTGTTATGTAACGTTTGGTTAGGTTGGGTTACGTCAGGTTAGGTTAGTATATCTTTCACTTTTGTGCTTTACACTGCAACGCGTCGAATTTCTGCGCCCTACTGTGCAGTGCTAAATCCTGGTTGGCTCTGCGGAAGTCAGCAGTAGTAGTCTAGGAACGTTACGTAGGTCTATGTTACGTTTGGATTTACTATGCTTGGTTGTGTTAGGCTGCTATAGCTATGACTATTGTGCCGTACACTGCTATTCGTTGGATTCCTGCGCTCTGCTGTGCACTAATATGCTCTGCTTTTCTCTGGGCAGCCCAGTCATAGAGGTCTCGGCACGTCATGCTGTGTTGGCAACGTTTGTTTGGGTTAGGTTAGGTCAGATTAGGTTATGACATCTTCGACTATTCTGCTATACACTGAAACGCAGCGGGCGCCTGTGATCTACTGTGCTGTTGTATATTCTGCTTGTCCCTGTGGAGGACCCCAACAGTGGTGTAGGGCTTATATGTGTAGTTAGGCTACGTTTATTTTTGCTATTTTTGATTAGGCGATGCTAGGACAGATATGACTTTTGTTCTAGACACTGCTGTTCTATGGATTTATGCGTGCCGCTGTGACCGAACATGCTCTGCTTTGCTATGTGGAGGCCTTAAACTGTGGCCGGGCGGGTTCGATTGCGTCATTGTACGTTTGGTGAAGTCAGGTTCGGTCTGGCTTTGTCAGGGTATCTTTGGCTTTTGTGCTATTCACTGCAATGTGGTCGATTTCTACGCTCCACTCTTCTCTAGTATATTCTGCTTGGCTTTGCGGAGGCCAGCAATAGTGGTCACGGCACGTTAGGTTTATCTATGCTACGTTTGGTTAGGATACGTATGTCTGGGTAAGGTCTGCATAGCTCTGACTTTCGCGGTATACACAGCTATTCGTTGGATTCCTGTGCTCCACTGTGCTCCGGAATGTTCCGCATTGCACACGGGAGGCCAGCAATAGTGGTCCGGGCACGTTAGGTTGGATTATGCTGCGCTTGATTATGTTACGTTCGGTTAGGTTTGGATAGGATATTTTCGACTTTTGCGCTATACACTGCTATTCGTTGAATCACTGCACTCTACGTTGCTCTACTCTACTCTACTCGGCCCTGGAATGTCCAGGAATAGTGGTCGCGACATGATAGGCTTCGTTAGTTTACGTTTGGATAGGCTAGGTTGGGTCAGGGTTGATTACGGTGGCTATGTCTTTTGTGATATACACTGCTGTTCGTTGGATTTCGGCGCTACGCTCTGCTCTAGTATGATCTGCCTGGTACAGGGGCGGCCAGAGGTAGTTTTCTCGGCTCGTCAGTTTTTGTTTGTCCACGGTTGGTTATGTTCAGTTCTGGCATATTAAACTCTTGTGCTATACGCAGCTATTTGGTGCCCATCTGCGCTCTAGTGTGCTCTATTATATTCTGCTTCGCTCTGGGGCTTCCATCAATAGTGGTCTCGGCACGTTGGGATGAGTTTTAATACATTTCGTTAGGGTCTGCTTGCTTGGGATAGGTTTGGTTAGTTCTGACTTTCTTGGCATAGACTGTTATTCGGTGGATTTCTGCGCTTTACTGTGTACGACTATGTTCTGCTCTACACTGGGGAGGGCAGCAATCGTGGTCTCCGCGCTTTAGGTTCAGTTAGCTTACGATTAGTATGTTAAGATTGGTTAGGTTATGAGAGGTTAGCTTTGACTTTTGTTCTATACAATGTTATTCGGTGGATTCTTGCGATCCACTGTGATCTATTGTTTTCAGTTTGTCTATGTGGAAGACAGCAATAGTGGTCTTGGTACGTTATGCTGAGTTAGTCTACATTTGGCTGCGTTAAGTTAGGAGAGGTTACATTAAGGTATCTGTGGCTTTTGTGCTACACACTGCAGCGCCACGGATTTCTGCGATCTACTGTGCTGTAATACATTCCGCTTGGCTCTGGGTAGGTGAGCAGTAGTGGTGTATGGCGCTTAGGTGGAGATAGGTAACGCTTGGTTGTGCTATGTTGGTTACGTTGTGCTAGGACAGCTTTGACTTTTGTGATGCACACTGCTCCTCGGTGGATTTCTTCGTTCCACTGTGATCTAATATGCTCTGCTTTGACCTGGGGAGGACAGAAATAACGGCCGCTGCGCGTTAGGTAGATTTAGGTTACGTTCGCTTAGGTCAGGTTTGCTTGGTTAGTTTGGGCTTTTCTGGGCTAGGTTAGGATGTCTTTGACTTTTGTGATGTTCACTGCATTGCGGTGGGTTTCTGCGTTCTACTGTGCCCTAGTATGCTCTAATTGTCCCTGGGGAGACCTGTAACGGTGGTGTAAGCACGTTAGGTTGTGTTAGGCTATGTTTGGTTAGGTTATGTTTCTTTGGGTTATGTTCGTATAGGTCTTAGGTTCGTGGTATGGACTGTTCTTCGGTGGACTTCTGCGCGCTACTGTGCTCTACTGTATTCTGCTTGGCCCAGGCGGTTCCAGCAATAGTGATTGCGGCGCGATATGTTGAGTCATGCTTCGTTTGGTTATGTTGTGATTGTTTGGGTCAGGTTGCCATTGCTTTAACTTTCGTGGTACACAATGATATTTGTTGCATTTCTGCGATATACAGTGCTCCCCTATGCTCCGCTTGGCACTGGGAACGGCAGCAACAGTGGTCTCGGCATCTTATGCTGGGGTAGGGTACGATTGTGTGGCTTATGTTAGGCCTGGTTAGGTTAGGTTATCTTTACTCTTGTGATTTATACTACTCCGCCCTGGATTTTCTGTGATATATTATCTTCGAGTATTTACTGCTTGGATCTGGGAGGACAGCAGCACTGGTGTAGGGAGGATAGAAGAAGTTGGGTTACGCCTCGATAATGCTATGTTTCGTTCGTTTAAGCCAGGACAGCTTTGACATTGCGCTACACACTGCTATTCGGTGTAATTCTGTACTATACTGTGATCTGATGTACTCAGCTTGGCTCTGGGAAGGACAGCAATAAAGGTATCAGCCCGTTATGTTTAGATATGCTACGGTTGGCTTGGTTAGGTTAGGGCATGTTAGGTCCGGATATCTTTGACCTTCTGTTTTACATTGCAACACCGCGGAGTTCTTTAGTCCACTGTGCTCTGGTATGACCTGCTGGACTCTGGGAGTTGCTGCAATGGAGGTCGCGGCACGTTAGGTTGAGTTACTTTACGATTGGATATGTTGCGTTCGGTTGGGACAGCATAGGATGGTTTGACCTTAGTGCTATAATTTGCGATTAGGTGGATTTCTGCGGCCTACAGAGCTTTAATGCTTTCAGCATGTCTCTGGGGTCGCCAGCAATAGTGGCCTCTGCACGATACGATGGTTCGTGTTTCGTTCGGTTTGGTTGGGTCAGGCTAAGTTTGGTCAGGGTAGCTTCAACTCTTGTGCTGTACACAGGTTTTCGTCGGATTTCTGCGCTCGCCTGCACTGTAGTATCGACTGCTTTGCTCCGGGGAGCGCAGCAATAGCGGTCTCGACAGTTTTGGTTGAATTATTCAACGTTTGGCAACGTTCTGTATGTTTGGGTAAGGTTTGGTTAGCTTTGACTTTACTGACATACGCTGCGATCCTACGGATTTCTGCGTTCTACTTTCCACTACTGTGTTCTGCTGGGATATCGGGTGACCAGTAGTAGTGGTCGCGATACGTTAGGTTGAGCTTGGTTACGTTTGGTTATGTTACGGTTGGTTGGGTTAAAAGACGATGGCTTTGACTTTAGTGCCATTGTCTGCACTTAGGTTGGTTTCTGCGCCCTACTGTGCTCTAATATTATCAGCTTGGTATGTTTGGCTAGGATAGCTTTAAGTTTTGTGCTGTGCACTGCTGTTCGGTCGTATTCTGCGCCCTACCGAGCTCTAATGCTTTCACCTTCGCTCCGGGAAGGGTCAGGAATTGTGGTCTCTTCACGTTACGTTGAGTCAGGCTACGTTCGGTTAGGCTAGGTCTTGCTATGTTTGGTAACGATAGCTTCAACGTTTGAACTCTACACTGATTTTCTGCAGATTTCTGCGCCGTACAGTGTTCTAGAATGTCCTTTTTGGCTCTGGGGATGGCAGCAATAGCGGTCACGTCACGTTAGGTCGAGTTAGGCAATGTTTGGTTATGTTCTAATGGTTTGCGTTTGGGTTGGGTAGCCTTGACTTCTCTGACGTACACAGCGAATAAATGGAATTCTGCACCCTACTATCCTCTAGTGTGCCCTGCTTGGCTCTGAGCAGACCAGCAGTATTGGTAACGGCTCGTAGGTTTGAGTTATATCACGTTCTGTTATGTTACGCTTGGTTAGGTTACGCGATGACAGCTTTGACTTTACTGCCATAGTCTGCTATTAGGTGTATTTCTGCGTCCAACTGCTCTCTAATGTTTTTAGCTTGGCACTGGGAAGGCTATCAATGTTGGTCTCGGCACGTCACGAAGAGGCATGCTACTTACGGCTAGGTTGGGTTAGGCGAAGTTTGGTCACGATAGCTTTAGCTTTTGTGATAAACACTGATATTGGTTGGATTTCTGCGCTCTACTGTTCTCTAGTATGTCCTGCTCGGCTCTCGTGTGCGCAACAAAAGCGGCCTCGGCGCGTTATGTTGTATTACGCTATGTTTGGCTATCTTTTATTGGTTTCGGTTAAGTTTGCGTAACTTAGACTTTCCCGATATACAAAGCGATTCCATGCACTTCTGCGATCTACCCCCCACTAATGTGTTCTGCTTGCTTCCGGGGAAGCCAGCAACAGTGGTCGCCGCATGATAGGTTTAGATCGGTTAACCTTGGTTATGTTAGTGTTGATTAGGTCAGGAGAGGATAGCTTTGACGTTAGTGGTATAACCTGCTATTAGGTGGATTTCTACGCCATACAGTGCTCTAGTATGTCCTGCTTGTCTCTGGAAATGGCAGCAGTAGAAGTCTCGGGTGGCATGGTAAGATGAGTTAACTTATGATTGATTAAATTACGATTGTTCGGTTAGGAGAAGATAACATTGACTTTAGCACTAATGTCTGCCATTAGATGAATTTCTGCGTCCTACAGTGCTCTAATATTTTGCAGCTTGGCTCTGGAAAGGCCGGCACGAGTGGTCTCGGCACGTTACGGTGAGGCGTGCTATGTTCTGTTAGGAAGGGGTTTGTATATGTTTGTTCACGGTAGCTTTAACTTTTGTGCTGAACAACGATATTCGTTGGATTTCTGCGTTCTGCTGCGCTCTAGTAGGTACCGCTTTGCTCTCTGGAGGGCAGCAACAGCGTTCTCGGCACGTTTGGTTATGCCAGGTTATGTCTGGCTGTGTTCCGTTTGTTTGAGTTAGGTTCGGGCAACTCTGTCTCTTCAGATGTACACTGCGATTCTGTCGACTTCCGCGTTCTACTCTCGACCAATATGTTCTGCTTGGCTCTGCGGAGGCAAGCAGTGGTGGTCGCGGCACGTTAGGTTGGGATAGGTTACGTTTGGCTATGTTACGATTGGTTAGGTTAGCAGGGGATAGCTTTGTCTTTAGTGCTGTATTCTGCTATTTGGTGGATTGCTGCGCCCAAAAGGTCTCTAATATTTTCAACTTGGCACTGGCAAGGCAAGCAAGGGTGGTCTCGACAGGTTGTGACTAGTCAGGCTACGTTCGGTTAGGTTGCGTTAGGCTCCGTCTGGTAAGGATAGCTAAAACTTTTGTGCTGTACACGCTACTCGATGAATCTCTGCGCTCTACGGAGCTCTAGTATGTCCTGCTTGGCTCTGGGGAGGGCAACAATGGCAGTCTCGGTACGTTAGTTTGAGTTATGTTACGTACGGTTATGTTACGGTTGGTTAGGTTAGGAGAGGATAGCATTGACTTTAGTGCTATAGTCTGCTATTAGGTGGATATCCGGGCCCCTACAGTGCTCTAATGTTTTCAGCTTGGTCCTCGGAAGGCCATTAATAGTGTCTTCTGCACTTTTTGTTGGGTCACGTTACGCTCAGTTGGGTTCCATTAGGCCAAGTTTGGTTAGGAGCGCTTCAACTTTTGAGCTGTACGCTGCTACACGGTGGATTCCTACGCTATACTCTGCTCTAGTATGTCCTGCTTTGCTCTGGGGAGGGCAGCAATAGCGGCCGCGGAACGTTAGTTTGATCTAGGTTAAGTTTGGTCCTGTTACGATTGGTTAGGTTAGGAGACGAAGCTACGACCGTATTGCTAGAGTCTGCTGCAATTGGTATATAGGCCACCTGCAGTGGCCACCTTCGGCTTGGCTCTGGGAATGCCAGCAATGGTGTTCTCGGCACGTTTCTTTGAGGCAGGTTACGTTCGAATAGGTTGAGTTAGGCTATGGTTGGTTAGGATAGATTCATCTTTTGTCCTGTACACAGCGATGTGGTGAACTTCTGCGCTCCACTGTGCACTAGCGTGCCCTGCGTGGCTCTGGTAAAGACAGAAACAGCGGTCTCGGCACGTTAGGTTGGGTTACGATATATTTGGTTATGTCCAGTTGGTTTGTGTTTGGTTTGTGTAGCTTAGACTTTTGTGATATACACTCTCTTTCTATGGATTTCTGCGTTCTACTCTCGTCTGGTGTGTTCTGCTTGGCTGTGGGGAGGCCAGCAATACTAGTAGCGGCACGTTAAGTTGTGTTAGGCTATGTTTGTGAATGTTACGTTTGGCTTGGTTAGGAGGGGTAGCTTTGACCTTAGAGATATAGTCTGCGATTAGGTGGATTTTTGCAGCCTACCGTGCTCTAATGTTTTCAGTTTGGCTCTGGGAAGGCCAGCAGTTGTGGTCTGGGCATGTTAAGTTGAATCACCTTACGTTCGCTTAGATTGGGTTGGGAAAAGTTTGGTTAGGATAGCTTCAACTTTTGCGCTGCACACCGCCATTCGCTTGATTTCTACATTCCACTGTGCTCTAGTATGTCCTGCCTGCTTCTGTGGAGGGCAGCTATAGCGTCCACGGCACGTTAAGTTGAATTAGACTATGTTTGGTTATGTCCTGTTTGTTTGTGTGTGATTTGGTTAGCAATGATTTTTCTGATATACTCTGGGTTTCTAATGATTTCTGCTTACTACTCTCCATTAATGTGTTCTGTTTGGCTCCAGGGTGGCCACAAAAAGTGGCCGCGGCGGGATAATTTGAATTATGTTACGTTTGGTTATGTTAATTTTGGTTAGGTTAGGAGAGGATAGCTTTGACTTTAACGCTATAGTCTGCTACTTGGTGGATTTCCGCGACCTACAGGGCTCTAGTATTCTCAGCTTGGGTCTGGGAAGGTCAGCAATAGTGGTCTCGGCACGTCATGTTGAGTCAGGTTGCGTTCGGTTAGGTTAAGTTAGGCTGTTTGGTTAGGGTAGCTTTAACTTTTTTTTGCTGTACGCTGCTATTTGGTATTCTTCTGAGTTCTACTTTGCTCTAGTACGTCCTGCTTGGCTCTGAGGAGGGCAGCAATGGAGGTTTCGGCACCTAAGCTTCTGTTAGGCGCTGTTTGTTAGTGTTCCGTTGGTTTGGGTTGGGCACATATAGCTTTGAGTTTACTGATATAGACTGCTACTCTATGGACTTCTGCTTTCGACTCTCCACTAATGTGTCCTGCTTGGCTCTGGGGAGGCCAGAAATAGTGGTCGCGGCACGTTTGTTTAAGATTTGTTACGATCGTTTGCGTTACGATTGGTTAGGTTAGGAGTGGATAGCTTTGACTATAGTGCTATAGTCGGATGGTAGGTGGATCTTTGCGCCATACAGTGCTCTAATGCTTTCAGCTTGGCTCTCGGAACGCCAGCAACAGTAGCCTCTGCACGTTTCGTTGAGTCAGGTTACGTTCGGTAAGGTTGGGTCAGGCAATGCTTGGCCAGGGTAGCTTTAACTTTTGTGATGTACACTGCTTTTCGGCTGATTTCGGCGCTCTACTGTGCTATAGTATGCCTTGCCTGGCTCGGTGGAGGGAAGCATTAACATTCTCGCCACGACAGGTTGAGTTAAGCTATGTTTGTCTATGTCCTGTTGTCTTGGGTTCAGCTTGGGTGGCCAAGTCTTTTCTGATATACACTGCGATTCTATGGACTCCTGCGTTCTACTCTCCACTAATATCTTCTGCTTGGCTCTGACGATACCAGCAATAGAGGTCGCGGCACATAAGTTTGAGATATGTTACGTTTGGTTATGTTGTGACTGATTAGGTTAGGAGAGGACAGCTTTGACTTTGGTGCCGTAGTCTGCTATTAGGTATCTTTCGGATCCCTACAGTGCTCTAACATTTTCATCTTTGCTCTGGGAAGGCTAGCAATAGTGGCCTGGGCAGGTTATGTTTTGCCGCGTTACGTTCGGTTACGTAGGGTTATGCTATGTTTGGAAACGATAGCTTTAACTTCTGCGCTGCAAACTTATTATCTGCGGATTTCTGCGCTGCAATGTGCCCTAATATGTCCTGCTTGGCTCTAGTAGAGGATTGATTGCGGTGACGGCGCTGCAGGTTGAGATAGGCTGTGTTTGGTTTAGTTGGGTTTGGTCGGGTTGGGTTGTGATACCATCAACTTTTGTTCCATACACTGCTATTTGGTGGGTTCAACCGCTCTACATTGCTCTACTATACTCTGCTCTACCCTGGGGAGACCAGCAATTGCGGTCTTGGCAGGTTACGTCGTGTTCGGCTACGTTATGTTAGGTTCCGTTAGTTTGGGTTAGGTTTGGATATCTTTGACTCTTCTGCTGCACAGTTGCTTTCTATGGATATCTGCGGCCTACTCTCCTCTAATGTGCTCCGCTTGGCTCTGGGGAGGCCAGCAATATTGGTGGCGGCACGTTAGGTTTAGGTCCGTTACGTTTGGTAGTGTTACGCTTGGATTCGTTAGCATGGTGTAGCATTAACTCTTGCGCTAAACACCTATGCTCAGTGCAGTTCTTGGGGGGGGGGGCAGCGATATTTATCGTGGCACGAAATGTTGTGTTAAGATATGTTTGGTTAGGGGAGGTTGGATTAGGTTTGGTTATGATGGGATTGACTTTTGTGCTATACACTGGTATTCGTTGGATTTCTGCCTTCTGCTTTGTTCTAATATCCCTTGCTTGGCTATGGGGAGGCCAGCAACAGTGGTCGCGTCACGCTTGGTTGAGCTAGATTACGATTGGTTAGACCATTTTCGTTTGGGTTAGCTTTTGATAGCCTTGACTTTCGTGGTACACACATCTATTCACTGGATTTGTGCGCTCTACAATGCCTTGCTCGGCTCTGGAAACGCCAGCAATATCTGTCGCGGCTCCACGCAGATCCACGCAGTGCGTACTGGAACGCAGAGGAGCGCATAAATCTACTGAACAGCAGCGTACAGCAATTGTTGGAGATACCCTAACCACACTTAGCCTCACCCAACCTTACCGAACGCAACATGACACAGCACAACCTTTCGACACTACTATTGCTTGCCTGCCCGGGGCCAAGCTGAAAATATTAGAGCACTGTATGGCGTAGGGATCCACCTAATATCGGGCAATAGCACTAAAGCCAAAGCCATCCTCTGCTAACCAAACCAAACTTAACATAACCAAAAGTAACCTAACGTAACCTAACATGCCGCGACCAATATTGCTGCCCACACAAGACCCAAGCAGAACACACTGGTGGGAAATAGAACGCAGCCATCCGACGAATATCATTGTACATCACAAAAGTTGAAGCTATCATATCCTAACTTATCACAAAACAACATAGCCGTACGTACCTGACTCAGCATAACGCGACGAGACCACTATTTATGGCCTTCGCACAGCCAAGCTTTGCGCACTAGAGCTCTGTAGAGCGCAGGATTCCACGTAATAGCAGACTACAGCGCTATAGACACAGCAATCCCCTCCTAACATGACCAGTCGTAGCATAACCGAACAAAACCTAACACGACCTAACGTTCGCAACCACTATTGGTGGCTTCCCCAGAATCACGCAGAACATATTAGTGGAGAGTAGAACGCAGAAATCCATAGAAGCGCAATGTATATCAGAAAAGTCAAAGCTAGCCGTGCCAAACCCAAACCAACGGAACATAGCCAAGCATAGCCGGACTCCACCTTACATGTCGAGACCGCTGTTGCTGTTCTCCCCAGATCCACGCAGGACGTACTAGAGCGCAGTAGAGCGCAGAAACCCACCGAACAGCAGTGTACAGCAAAAAACGTGAAGATATCCTGACCAAACTTTTCCTAACCCAACCTATCCTAACGCTACCAGACTCAACATAACGTTCGGAGAATACTATTGCTGGCCATCCCAGAATCAAGCTGAAAATATTAGAGCTCTGTATGGCGCAGGAATCCACCTAATATCGGGCTATAGCACTAAAGCCAAAGCCATCCTCTCCAAACCTACCCAAACTTAACATAACCGAACAAAACCTAACACGACCTAACGTTCGCAACCACTATTGCTGGCCTCCCCAGAGTCACGCAGAACATATTAGTGGAGAGTAGAACGCAGCAATCCATAAAATTGCTGTGTATGCCAGAAAAGTCAAAGCTACCGAAGCGAAACCTAAACAAACAGGACATAACAAAAACATAGCCTAACTCATGCTAACGTGCCGAGACCGCTATTGCTGCCATCCCCAGAGCCAAGCAGGACATACCAGAGTACAGTAGAGCGCATAAATCCACCGAATGGCAAGTATTGTTTGTGTCACCGGGGCCCGCCAACTGGCGGCCGCGCCGTACCTCGAGCTAGTGCTTTATAACTGCTTCGCGAAAAAGATGTTATTGTGCTTTCTAGCGTCACCGCTGCAGGGGAACGCGTGTGTAGTTGTTGAACACGCGACTAGGTAAAGCCCTACCCTCACCGTGTATGGTTCATGGGACAGGTTGGGCCTACCCTTGCGGGAAGCAGCTCACTTGGCCGTGGCTCCGGGTTCTCCAGCAGCCCGCAGCCTCGTTGCCAGCCGGGACCACGTGGAGGCGGATCTGCCAGCTTACGCTCGGTCCCAGCAGGATAGCCTGTGCCGGTATACCTGCACCGTTCCGGTATCCATCTCTGGATACCGTCTGCGGTTACGGTCACAGGTGCCTTACCTCTCATCCCTTGCTGTTGTTTCCCTCCGGTGCTTCTCGTGGTCATCCTGTCTGGCCATCTTCTTCGCATGTGCGAGTTGGCTACTTCCTCCGTAGCAGCGGTTGGTCCTGTTCCGGTTGGGACCTGCTTGTGCCAGCCTTGTGCTTGTTCTTAGTCCTCTGCCTCTAATTCCTTCTTCTCCTTCCACACCGCGTCTAGGCCCTCCGCCACCACGTTTTCTTCTTGTGGTTGTTCCCTCTCTTCTTTCCCGCCTTTCCGTCTCCTTGGCGGAGATTACGTCGCGTGCGAACATCCGATAGTGACGACACAACTTTCTCGACGTGAGCATACGACTTTCCACTGGCCACCTGAATCTGAGGACGTCGAGTCCTTCTTTCAGTGCGCGCCGGCTTTCACCATAGAGTGGCCACTCTTCTATGATGTGCCTCGGCGTTTCCTCTTCTCTGCAGTCGCACAGTTCCTTATCGCTGCAGCCGAAGTACTTCAGGTTGCTATTGAAGTCTCCGTGGCCATTGAGGAACTGTGTCACATAGTGGTCCACGTGGATCCATTCATCCTTGACCCTCTCGTGGACGCTGCTGAAGTAGGCGTATGTTGTTCGCCCTTTCTCTTTCGCGCGCCAACGCTCCTGCAAAGTGGCCATGGCCGCATCCCGTAGGCGCCGCTTTGTTTCCATCATGTCCGTGGTTCCTTTCCTTTCTGCGTGCATCCGAGCGTGCATCTCAACCACCAGGCCGATAGGCATTTCCCCAGCTATCACCTGTAGGGCCTCTGTTGAAATTGTCCGGTACGCCTTCGTGACCTGAAGCAAGGCCATTCTCTGCAATCTCTAGAGGATCTTCTTTGTCTTCAAGTTCTGCAGGTCGCTCCAGCTATCTGCGGTGTACGTGGCGATCGGGACAAAGAGCCCCCTGTACAGGGTGGTTAAGGCTCCACGTCCGAGACACCAGTTCGCCTTGGCCACCTTTGCGAGGCTGTTGATCATTCTTCTGCACCTGTTAGGCTGTTGAACATTCTTCTGCACTTGTGCGCTGTCTCCTGCACGTGCTTCTCGATCCTCAGGCCGCGCTCAAGATGCACGCCCAGGTATTTGATCGATGGGCGCATCCTGATGCTTTTCCCGTTGATGCGTATTGTTGGTGGTCGTTCGGCATCGAGCTTTCCCTTCACCAACAGCATCTCCGTCTTCTCGGCCGACAGTGCTAGCCTCTTGCGGCTGCACCAAGTAGAGACCGCTGTGACCGCTGATTGCCCCTCTCGCCGCAGTTCCTCCTGCGAGTTACCGCCGATCAGGATTATTATATCGTCGGCGTACGCGACCGCTTCGCATTGGGTCCCCTCGGACTCTAGTCCTCTAGAAAACTATATTCCAGAGGCTGGGGCCTAGTATCGACCCATGCGTGCAACCCATTGTTACTGACTTTTCGACAGATTCGTGCTTCCCTATCAGCTGGACTCTCCTGTCCGTGAAGTAGCTTGTCGTCAGCTTGTACAAGTTCTGCGCGCAGTTCCTTCGCTTCAGCTCTTGGAGCATGTTAGGCAACCACACATTATCGAATGCACCCGAATTGTCGAGTGCAATCGCTAAAATGTACTTCCACTCGTTCTTCTCATTTATCGCTCCTCGTAGCTTGACAATAGCATCTTCTGTCGATTTTCCAGGACGGAATCCGAACTGTCGCTCCGATGACAGTATATGATTGTGGAAGAGTGGGTCCATCCTTTCCGCCAATTGTCGCTCCAATAGCTTGCCAATCATTGAGAGCAAGCGTATCGGCCTATATGACTTTGGGCTACTTCTGCCTCTCTCCGGTCCTTTGAGTATAGTAACAACGTTACCGATTTTCATCCTCTCGGCAAGAATCCCCACTCCAAACAGGCGTTGACGGGTTTCAGTAGCTCTTGATGAATGGTTCTCGGTGCTTCCTGAATTACCTCCGACTCGATCTGTTTGGGGCCAGGGCATTTGCTTCTTTTGAGCCGCGCTATCGCGCTGCCGATATCCTCGTTGCTGAATGGAGGGCTCTCTGCGGTTTCCGGGGCGTTCTTGGAGTCCTCTCTGATCCACCGTTTCACGGGTGTGTCTCTTTCCACGTCGTCATCTGGAACGGGAGCGGTTAACATCGCCCCCGCCGTGGATCGCCAGCTCGAGGTTTCTCCTTGCGGCATGCGGAGTGCGCACGTCGCCTCTTCTCTCCTCAGTTTCCCGAGGGCAGCCTTGTAGACAATTACCCAGGGCTCATTGTTTCCTTCCTCGGTGACGAACTGGCGCCCGTTTTGGATGTTCGCTGTCGACACCATCCTGGTGTACTTCCTTCGTAATTCGCTGTAGCGCTGTGTCTCTGTCTCCCTCGTTGCGGGGTCCTTGGTCCCCTGGTATCTCAATCTTGCTCGATACGCATCTCTCTTGGCGGGTGTGAGATGTTTGGTCCACCAAGCGATGGACCATTCGTGCCATTTCTTCTTCGGTATGGCCGCGTCGCAGACTTTGGGGATAACCCGCTCCAGCTCTACGACCATACTCTCTACATCCTCTTGTCATTTGATTACTATTTCGTACAGGTTCCTCTTCTCTTCCATGATGAGCTTGTGAAACTTTTCCCACTTGGCCTTCCTGGTGTGGTAGCGTGGTGGCAGTGGTGGTGGCAGTGCTTTCCTCTTCTTCAGGTTTAGTCGCGTCTCCAGTATCCGGTGTTCGCTGGAAGTCCCGTCCTCATGCACCTTCCACTCGTGCACGAGCGGTAGAGCTTCCGGAGTGGCGAGCGTCACGTCGATGTTAGGTTTCCAGCGTGTTGTCTCAATCGTTCTGACGTGGCACGGCCGGCTCAGCACTAAGGTACCGTGCTGTGCAATCAGGCCGTCGGGGAGCCCACCGCGTTCGTCATACTCCCAACTGGAACACAGGGGCGACTTGGCGTTGGTGTCCGCAGCGACGATGACCCCTTTGCCTCGCATGTACGTCCACACCTTATCCAGCTGCGTGATGCAGACTTCAATATCTTCCAACGGCGGAAAATATTGACTGACCGCGTATAATATTGGTTTCCTCTGATCCCCACCGCCGCGAGGGGTCCCACCGAATAGCAGTGTACAACATAAGAGTTGATGATATCTTAACCTATCTTATCATAACACAAAATAGCCGTATGTACCCGACTCAGCATAACGCGCCGAGACCACTATTGATGGCCTTCTCACAGACAAGCTGTTAGCACTAGAGCCATGTAGGGCGCAGAAATCCGCCTAATAGCGGACCATGGCAATAAAGTCGAAGCTATCCTCGCTGGCCTCCCCAGAGTCAAGCCGAACATAGTCGAGAGTAGAACGCAGAAGTCCATAGAAACGCAATGTATATCGGAAAAGTCAAAGCTACCCGAAACTAACCAAAACCAACGGAACATAGCCAAACATATTGTAATTCAACCTAACGTGCTGAGGCCACTATCACTGGCACCTCCAGAGGCAAGCAGAACGTACTACAGCATAGTAGAGCGCAGAAATCCACCGAACAACAGTGTAAACCACGAAAGACAAATCTATCCAAACCTAACCCAAGCTAACGTAACGTAACCGAACGCAGCCTAACTCAAACTAACGGGCCAAGGTCACTATTGCTGGCCACCCCGGAGACGAGCAGAGGATAGGAGAGTAAGGTAAAGCGTGGAATTCCACCGAATAGCGGTGAATAGCGCAAAGGTCATAGCTTCCTTCTCCGAACATAATAAAACGTAACATAGCCCAACGCAACCGAACACAGACTATCGTGCTGAGACCAATACTGCCGACATCCCCATGGCAAAGCAGGATATACTAGAGCACAGCAGAGCGTAGAAATGCGACGAATAGCAGTGTATACCACAAAGGACAAAACCATCCTAACCAAACATAACAAAACCTAACCAAACCAAACGTAGCCAAACTGAAACAAACGTGCCACGACCCCCGTTGCTGGCCTCCACATAGGCATGCATATGCCAGTAGAGCAATACGGCGCAGAGATATCGCCCGAATAGCAGTGTATAGCACGAAGGTCAAAGCTATCCATTCCTACCCGCACCAAACGTAACCAAATCGAACGCAGCCTGTCTCAACCTAACGTGCCGAGACCACTATTACTGGCATCCACAGCGCCAATGAGTGCATATTAGAAAAGTGTAGAGCGCAGAAATCCATCGGATTGCAGTGTATAGCTGAAAAGTCGAAGCCATCCAAAAACAACCATGGCTAACGTAATCTATCCAAACGCATCCAATCTCATCCTAATGTGCCGAGACAACAATTGCTGGTCCCCAGGTTGCCAAACGTGGCATACCATTGGAGAATAGAGCTCTGAGGTCCATAGAATGGCAATGCATAACACGAACGTGAAAGGTATCCCAACCTAACCCGAACAAACTTAACCAACGTAATATGACTCATCCTGACGTGACGCGACCACTATTGCTGGCCTCCCGAGGGCCATGCAATACATATTAGAGGAGAGTAGGGCGCAGAAATCCATATAATCGCAGTTTATAGCAGAAAAATCGAAGATATCCAGATACAACCATGCTATCCCAATAGGCTGTTGAACATTCTTCTGCACTTGTGCGCTGTCTCCTGCACGTGCTTCTCGATCCTCAGGCCGCGCTCAAGATGCACGCCCAGGTATTTGATCGATGGGCGCATCCTGATGCTTTTCCCGTTGATGCGTATTGTTGGTGGTCGTTCGGCATCGAGCTTTCCCTTCACCAACAGCATCTCCGTCTTCTCGGCCGACAGTGCTAGCCTCTTGCGGCTGCACCAAGTAGAGACCGCTGTGACCGCTGATTGCCCCTCTCGCCGCAGTTCCTCCTGCGAGTTACCGCCGATCAGGATTATTATATCGTCGGCGTACGCGACCGCTTCGCATTGGGTCCCCTCGGACTCTAGTCCTCTAGAAAACTATATTCCAGAGGCTGGGGCCTAGTATCGACCCATGCGTGCAACCCATTGTTACTGACTTTTCGACAGATTCGTGCTTCCCTATCAGCTGGACTCTCCTGTCCGTGAAGTAGCTTGTCGTCAGCTTGTACAAGTTCTGCGCGCAGTTCCTTCGCTTCAGCTCTTGGAGCATGTTAGGCAACCACACATTATCGAAGGCACCCGAATTGTCGAGTGCAATCGCTAAAATGTACTTCCACTCGTTCTTCTCATTTATCGCTCCTCGTAGCTTGACAATAGCATCTTCTGTCGATTTTCCAGGACGGAATCCGAACTGTCGCTCCGATGACAGTATATGATTGTGGAAGAGTGGGTCCATCCTTTCCGCCAATTGTCGCTCCAATAGCTTGCCAATCATTGAGAGCAAGCGTATCGGCCTATATGACTTTGGGCTACTTCTGCCTCTCTCCGGTCCTTTGAGTATAGTTACAACGTTACCGATTTTCATCCTCTCGGGAAGAATCCCCACTCCAAACAGGCGTTGACGGGTTTCAGTAGCTCTTGATGAACGGTTCTCGGTGCTTCCTGAATTACCTCCGACTCGATTTGTTTGGGGCCAGGGCATTTGCCTTCTTTTGAGCCGCGCTATCGCGCTGCCGATATCCTCGTTGCTGAATGGAGGGCTCTCTGCGGTTTCCGGGGCGTTCTTTGAGTCCTCTCTGATCCACCGTTTCACGGGTGTGTCTCTTTCCACGTCGTCATCTGGAACGGGAGCGGTTAACATCGCCCCCGCCGTGGATCGCCAGCTCGAGGTTTCTCCTTGCGGCATGCGGAGTGCGCACGTCGCCTCTTCTCTCCTCAGTTTCCCGAGGGCAGCCTTGTAGACAATTACCCAGGGCTCATTGTTTCCTTCCTCGGTGACGAACTGGCGCCCGTTTTGGATGTTCGCTGTCGACACCATCCTGGTGTACTTCCTTCGTAATTCGCTGTAGCGCTGTTTCTCTGTCTCCCTCGTTGCGGGGTCCTTGGTCCCCTGGTACCTCAATCTTGCTCGATACGCATCTCTCTTGGCGGGTGTGAGATGTTTGGTCCACCAAGAGATGGACCATTCGTGCCATTTCTTCTTCGGTATGGCCGCGTCGCAGACTTTGGTGATAACCCGCTCCAGCTCTACGACCATACTCTCTACATCCTCTTGACATTTGATTACTATTTCGTACAGGTTCCTCTTCTCTTCCATGATGAGCTTGTGAAACTTTTCCCACTTGGCCTTCCTGGTGTGGTAGCGTGGTGGCAGTGGTGGTGGCAGTGCTTTCCTCTTCTTCAGGTTTAGTCGCGTCTCCAGTATCCGGTGTTCGCTGGAAGTCCCGTCCTCATGCACCTTCCACTCGTGCACGAGCGGTAGAGCTTCCGGAGTGGCGAGCGTCACGTCGATGTTAGGTTTCCAGCGTGTTGTCTCAATCGTTCTGACGTGGCACGGCCGGCTCAGCACTAAGGTACCGTGCTGTGCAATCAGGCCGTCGGGGAGCCCACCGCGTTCGTCATACTCCCAACTGGAACACAGGGGCGACTTGGCGTTGGTGTCCGCAGCGACGATGACCCCTTTGCCTCGCATGTACGTCCACACCTTATCCAGCTGCGTGATGCAGACTTCAATATCTTCCAACGGCGGAAAATATTGACTGACCGCGTATAATATTGGTTTCCTCTGATCCCCACCGCCGCGAGGGGTCCCACCGAATAGCAGTGTACAACATAAGAGTTGATGCTATCTTAACCTATCTTATCATGACACAAAATAGCCGTATGTACCTGACTCAGCATAACGCGCCGAGACCACTATTGATGGCCTTCTCACAGACAAGCTGTTAGCACTAGAGCCATGTAGGGCGCAGAAATCCGCCTAATAGCGGACCATGGCAATAAAGTCGAAGCTATCCTCGCTGGCCTCCCCAGAGTCAAGCCGAACATAGTCGAGAGTAGAACGCAGAAGTCCATAGAAACGCAATGTATATCGGAAAAGTCAAAGCTACCCGAAACTAACCAAAACCAACGGAACATAGCCAAACATATTGTAATTCAACCTAACGTGCTGAGGCCACTATCACTGGCACCTCCAGAGGCAAGCAGAACGTACTACAGCATAGTAGAGCGCAGAAATCCACCGAACAACAGTGTAAACCACGAAAGACAAATCTATCCAAACCTAACCCAAGCTAACGTAACGTAACCGAACGCAGCCTAACTCAAACTAACGGGCCAAGGTCACTATTGCTGGCCACCCCGGAGACGAGCAGAGGATAGGAGAGTAAGGTAAAGCGTGGAATTCCACCGAATAGCGGTGAATAGCGCAAAGGTCATAGCTTCCTTCTCCGAACATAATAAAACGTAACATAGCCCAACGCAACCGAACACAGACTATCGTGCTGAGACCAATACTGCCGACATCCCCATGGCAAAGCAGGATATACTAGAGCACAGCAGAGCGTAGAAATGCGACGAATAGCAGTGTATACCACAAAGGACAAAACCATCCTAACCAAACATAACAAAACCTAACCAAACCAAACGTAGCCAAACTGAAACAAACGTGCCACGACCCCCGTTGCTGGCCTCCACATAGGCATGCATATGCCAGTAGAGCAATACGGCGCAGAGATATCGCCCGAATAGCAGTGTATAGCACGAAGGTCAAAGCTATCCATTCCTACCCGCACCAAACGTAACCAAATCGAACGCAGCCTGTCTCAACCTAACGTGCCGAGACCACTATTACTGGCATCCACAGCGCCAATGAGTGCATATTAGAAAAGTGTAGAGCGCAGAAATCCATCGGATTGCAGTGTATAGCTGAAAAGTCGAAGCCATCCAAAAACAACCATGGCTAACGTAATCTATCCAAACGCATCCAATCTCATCCTAATGTGCCGAGACAACAATTGCTGGTCCCCAGGTTGCCAAACGTGGCATACCATTGGAGAATAGAGCTCTGAGGTCCATAGAATGGCAATGCATAACACGAACGTGAAAGGTATCCCAACCTAACCCGAACAAACTTAACCAACGTAATATGACTCATCCTGACGTGACGCGACCACTATTGCTGGCCTCCCGAGGGCCATGCAATACATATTAGAGGAGAGTAGGGCGCAGAAATCCATATAATCGCAGTTTATAGCAGAAAAATCGAAGATATCCAGATACAACCATGCTATCCCAAACTAACCAAACGTAACCTAACACAACCTAATTTGCCGGGAACACAATTACTGGCCTCCGCAGAGTCGAGCAGAGTGCAGCAGAGCAATGTAGAATAGAAATCCTCCGAACAGCGTTGAATAGTATAAAAGTCATGGCTATCCTATCCTAACCTAACCAATCGCAACATAAGCAGACATAAAGTAACACAACCTGACATGCCACGAAAGCCGCTGCTGGCCTCACCAGAACTGAGCAGGGTATAGCAGAGCAATATAGGACGCTGGAATCTTCCGAACAGCAGTGTACAGCAAAAAAGTAGGAGACAACCTAACATAGTATGTCCAAACATAGGCAAATCAAACGCAACCAATCACGACCTAACGCACTTAGCCAGATTTGCCGGCCTCACCAACGCCAACTAGTGCATATTAGAGGTGAGCAGGACGCAGGAGTCCATAGAATGGCAGTGTATAGCACAAAAGTCAGACACATCCAAACCAAACCTAGCCAATCGTAACCTGACACAACCTAACGTGCCATACCACTATTGCTCTGATCCAGAGAGTCGAGCATAGTATGGTAGAGCAACTTAGAGCGCAGAAACATTCCGAAAAACAGTATATACCACGAAAGGCAAAGCAACCCAAGCCTAACCCAAACTAACACAACCATAAGGAACGTAGCATAACTCAAGCAAACGTGCCGAGAACACTATTACTGGCCTCACTGGCGTCGAGCGGAGCACAGTAGAGCAATGTAGAGCGTATAAATCCTCCGAATAGCGGTGTAGAGCACAAAAGCCAAAGCCACCAGATCCAAACATAACCAACCTTTTCATCACTAAACGTATCCTAGCGCAAACTATGGAGGAATGACCACTAATGCTGGACTCCCTAGAGTCGGCCAGAGTACAGTAAAGCACAGTAGAGCGCAGAAAGCCACCAAATAGAAGTGTATAACGCAAAAGTCAAAGCCATCCTACCCGAACGTAGACTAATCTACCCTAACCGAACGCAACCTGCCACAACCTATCGCCACATGAACGCTACTGCAGGTCTATATGCTGGGGTGTAGTAGAACAATGAAGAGAGCAGAAATCCACCAAATAGTTGTGTATAGCACAAAAGTCAAAGATACCCCAACCAAACATATCCTATCCTAGCCAAGCCAGCCGTTCCATATTTCAAACTAGCCTCCCGACACCACACTTGCTGGCCTCCCCAGAGCCAAGCAGAACATGCTAGAGCACACTAGAGCGCAGTAATACAACGCAATACAGTGCGTGGGGCAAAAGATGAAGATGTCCTAACCTAATATCAACTAATCTAGCCGAGCCAGACGTAACATAGCTGAACATAACGTGCGGAGAATAATATTCCTGGCCTCGCCAGAGACAAGCAGGACATATTAGAGAAATGTAGGTAGCCGATGTCCACCGAGTTACCGTGTATAGCACAAAAGCCAAAGCTGCCCTATCCTAACCTGAGCAAACGATACATCAGCGTACGTAACGCAACCCAAAGTGACGTGCCACGACAGATATTGCTGGCCGCAAGAGAGCTAAGCAGATTATAGCAGGGCAATGTAGAACGCTGAATGAGTCCGAATGGCAGTCTATAGCTCAAAAGTCAAAGGTATCCTTACCAAGCCTAACCAAACCTAACTTAACCAAGAGTATTGTAACTCAACCCAACGTGTCGGGAGCACTAATCCTGGCGACCACAGATACAAGCACAGTGTGATAGCGCACAGAAGAACGCAGAAGTCCTTATGATTGCAGTCAGTGGCGCAAAAGTAAAAACAATTCTAGCGTAACGCAACGAAAGGTAGCCTAACCAAACGTAATTGAACTCAATATTACGTGCGGCGACCACTACCGCTGGCCTCCCGGTGGCCCAGCATATTATAGTGGTGAAATTTAGAGCGCAGGTTTCTACCGAATAGCACTGTGTAGCACAGAAGTCATAGTCATGCTATCCTAACATAGCCAATCGGAAGATAACCAAACGTAACATAACAGAACGTAACGTGCGGCGACCACTACTGCTGGCCGCCCGAGAGTCAAACAGATTGCAGTAGAGCAATGTAGAACACCGGAATCCACCTAAAAGCCGTGTATAGCTCAAAAGTCGAAGCTATCCTATCCTAACCTAACCAGACGAAACATAGCCAACCGTAGACTAGCTGAAAATAACGTGCCGATTGCAGGCTTCCCTAGAGCCAAGCTGAACATACTAGAGACTGTAGAGCGCTGAGATCCACCGAAGGGCAGTGCAGAGCACAAAAGTCAAAGCTATCCTAACCAAACCCAACCAAACCTAACTTAACCATACGCAACCTATCTCAGCCTAATTTGCCGAAAGCACTACTGCTGGCCTCACCGTAGCCAAGTAGAATATGCCAGAGCACAGTAGAGCGTAGAATCCCATCGAATAGCAGTGTATACCACAAACGTCAAAGCCATACTAACAAAACTTAGCCTACCCTTACCAAGGCAATGGTAACGTAACACAAACGAACGTGCCGCGACCACTATTGCTGACCTCCACCGGTCCATGAAGGACATACTAGACAAGAGTAGGGTGCAGAAACCCATAGAAGCGCAGGGTATAGCAGAAAAAACAAAGCTATCCAAACCTTACCCATGCTAACATAAACCAACCAAACGTAATATTACGTAACCTAAGATGCCGCGGCCACTGTCTCTGTCCTCCCAGAGCAAGGCAGAGCATATTAATGCAGAGTAGTGCGGAGAAACGCAAGGAAAAGCAGTGTGTAGCACAAAAGTCAAAGGTACCCTGGCCTAAATTAGCCAATGGTAACTCTACCAAATATAAGCAAGCTAAATCAAACGTGCCGCAACCACTATTGCTGGCATAGCGAGTGTCTTACAGATTAGGATGGAGCACACTGGAGGGCAGGAATCCTCCGAATAATAGTGTATAGCACGTTAGTCACAGCTACCCTAACCAAACACTGCCTAAACTAGCGTAGTCGAACGTAAGTTAACTCAAACAAACCTCCCACGGCCGCTATTGCGGGCCTCCGCATAGACAAGCAGAACATACTAGAGCACAGTAGAGCGCAGGAATTCAACGTATAGCAGTGTACAACACAAGAGTCAAAGCTATCCTATCCTAACCTAACCAAACGTGACGTAAGCAATCGTAGCTTAACCATTTCTAACGTGCCGAAACCTCTATTGCTGCCCTCCTCAGAGCCAAGTAGAACATGTTACAGGAGTGTAGAGCGCAGAAGTCAGTAGAATCGCAGTGCATAGCAAAGTATTCGAAGCTACACTATCCTGACATAGCCAAATGTAACATAACCGAACGTAGTTTATCTCAACCTAACGTGCCGATGCTATACTTGCTTGACCCCTCAGAGCCAATCAGAACATGCTAGAACACAGCAGAGCGCAGAAGTGCACCGAAAGCAGTCTCTACCACGAAGGTCAAAGCAATTCATACCTAACCCAAACTAACGTAGCATCACCGATCGTAGCCTGACCCAACCTAACGTTCCGCGATCAGTATTGCTGTTCTCCACAGAGCCTAGCAGAGCATAATAGAAGGGAGTAGAGTGCAAAAATGCGTGGAATCGCAGTGTATGGCTGAAAAGTCGAAGCCATCCAAACTTAATCAAAGCTAACATAACCAGCCATACGTATCCTGTCCCGGCCTAACGTGCCCAGACAGATATTGCTGGCCTCCCCGATTCCAAACAGGGCATACTAGAGGAGAATAGAGCGCTGAGGTCCATAGAAAGCCAATGCATGGCACGAAAGTCAAAGATATCCGAACCTAACACAGACAAACCTAAACTATCCAAACGAAATTTATCTCAACGTAACGCGCCGCGATCACCATTTCTGGAACTCCCAAAGCAGAGCAGGGTACATTAGATCCCAGTAGAGCGCGGAAGTCCACCGAAGAGCAGCGTAAAGTGCAAAAGACAAAGACAACTTGACTAAACTTAACCTAACCTAGCGTAACCGAAGGTAACATAACTCAACCGAACGTGCCACG
Organism: Eufriesea mexicana; assembly: GCF_001483705.2. Lineage (NCBI taxonomy): Eukaryota > Metazoa > Arthropoda > Insecta > Hymenoptera > Apidae > Eufriesea > Eufriesea mexicana. The sequence goes on along the minus strand of NW_016908884.1, from coordinate 321,954 downwards.
ACCATCATTGCTGGCCTCTGCATAGACAAGCAGATGCTAGTACAGCAATGCATGTCGCAAATATAAACCGAACAGCAGTATATAGTACAAAAGTCGAAGCCATCCTAACCAAGCTTTGCCCAACCAAACATAGCCGAACGTGACATATCACAACCAAACGTGCCTCGACCGCTACTGCTGGCCTCCACAGATTCAAACAGGCGCTGGTAGAGCAATGCAGTGCACACGTATCGGCCGAGCTGCAGTGTACAGCACAAAAGATGAGGCTATCCCAACCGAGCATATCATAACCATGCAAAGCCAACCGTAACGTATCTCAACCTTGTGTGACGAGACCACGATTGCTGGCATCCCCAGAGCCAAGCAGAACATACTAGAGCACAGTAGAGCGCAGAAAGCGCCCAAAAAGCAGTGTACAGCAAAAAAGTCGAAGAAATCCGAACCAAACCCTACCTACCCTAACCTAACCAAACTTAGAATAACTAAGCCCAACGTGGCGAGATCGCTATTGCTGGCCTCCACAGGGCCAAATAGAACACGATAGAGAAAAGTAGGGCGCAGAAATCTCTGTGCAGCAGTGTATAACACAGAAGGCAATGCCATCCTAACCAAACGTATTCAAACCTACCCTAACCGAAAATAACCTATCTCAACATAACCTGTCATGATCGATATTGCTAGTCTCCCAAATGTCGAGCAGAGTCTATTAGAGCAACGATGAGCGCAGGAAACCGCCGAAAAGCAGTGTGCGGCACAAAAGTCGAAGATATCCTTTCCTAACATAACCAAACGTAACATAACATATCCAAACGTAACCTACCATAACGTAACCTAACGCAACCTAACGTGCCAGGACCACTAGAGCTGTCACGCCCGTCCCCAAGCAGAACATGCGGGAGAAGAGTCCACAGTAGAGACCAATAGAATGGCAGTGCATGGCAGAAATGTCGGAGATATCCAAGCATAACACATGCTAGCATAACCTAACCAAATATAACCTAACTGTAACTAACGGGCATACACCACTGTTTCTGTCCTCCACAGAGCAAGGCAGAACATATGAGAGCACAGTAGAGCGTAGGAATCTACCGAATAGCAGTGTATAGCGCAAAAGTCAAAGCTACGCTATCCTTACCTACCCAATCGTAACATAACCAAGCGTAACGTATATCAGTCTAACGTGCCAAGAACAATACTTCTGGCCTCCACATAGCCAAGCAGAATGTAGTAGAGCACAGTAGCTGGCATAAATCCACTGATTAGCGGTGTACAGCATAAAAGTCAAAGCCATCCTATCCCTACACAACCAAACGTGACATGACCAACCGTTATATATCTCAACCTAACGTGCCGAAACCATTATTGCGGGCCGACACATAGCCAAGCAGAAAATACTAGGGCACAATGGAGCGCAGAAGTCCTCCGGACAACAGTTTACACCACGAAAGGAAAAGCTATCCAAACACAACCCAGACTAACTTAACCAAACTGAAAGTGCCCTAACTCGGCATAACGTGCCGAGACCACTATTACTGGACTCCACAGAGTCGAGCATAGTATAGAAGAGGCATGTAGCGCGCAGGAAGCCACAAATTCGCAATGTATAACACAAAAGTCAAAGACATCATAACATAAAAAGGTGTAACCTAACTTAACAGAACGTAGAATAAATAAACCTACCGTGCCGAGACCTCTGTTTCTGTTCTCCCCAGAGCCAAGCAGAATACACTAGAGCACAGTGGATATCAGTAGTATACCGCACTGCAGTGTTTATCACAAAAGTGGAAGATATGTTAACCTACTCTGTACTAACCTCACATAACCGAACGCAGTATAGTTCAGCATAAGTTGCCGAAACTACCATTTCTGGCATCCCGAGAGATAACCAGTGCATATTAGAGCGATGTAGAGCGCAGAAATCCACCAAATAGCAGTATATATCGTAAAGGACAAAGATATCCTGTCCTAGCCAGGTCACACGTAACACAAGCAAGCGTAACCCAACCCAACCTAACCCGTCGCGGACACAATCTCTGGCCTCCACAGAGCAAAGCAGAACATATTAGAGCACAGCGGAGCGCAGCAATCCACCGAAAAGCAGTTTATTCCGGAAAAGTGAAAGTTATACAAACCTAACCGAAACTAACGCAACCAAACCAAACGTAGCATAACTTAACCTAACGTGCCGAGACCACTATTACTGGCCTCCGCAGACTCGAGCAGAGTACTTTAGAACATCGTAAAGCGAAGAAATCGTACCTATAGAAGTGTATAGCACAATAGTCAAAGCTACCATATCCTAACCTAACCAACCTTAACATAACCAACCTTAGACCAACACAACATAACGCGCCGCGGCCACCAATTCTGGCCTCCCCAGAGCAAAGCAGAGAATATTAGATCATAGTAGAGAGCAGATATCCACGGACAGCTGTGTACAGCACAAAGGTCAAAGCCATCATAACGAAACAACAACTAACCTAACCTATCCAAACGTAGAATGACTGTACCTAACCAGCCGAGGTATCTATTGCTGGCCTCCCCAGTGCCAGTCAGAACATACTAGAGCGCAGAACAGCGCCCAATTCCACTGAATAGCAGTGTATAGCACAAAAGTCGAAGCCATCATGGACTAACATAGCCTAACGTAACATAAATTTGCGTAACATAAAAAAACCAATCGCTCGACGACCAGAATTGCTGACATCCTCAGAGCAAAGTAGAGCATATTAGGGCACAATAGGGCGCAGAGATCCACCGAAGAGCAAACTACAGCAAATAAGTCTAAGCTAGCATATCCTGTCGCAACAAAACGTAACATAACCGAACGCAACCTCACTCAGCCTCTCGTACCACGGCCGCTGCGACTGGCCTCCCCAGAAACAAGCCTAGGCTTGTAGAGCAATGCAGAGCGCAGATATCGACCGAATAGCGGTGTATAGCACAAAAGTGAAAGCTATCCTAACCAGACATTACCCAACCTAGCCAAGCCAAACGTAACAGAACCGAACCTAACGTGCGGGGTCCTCTATTGCTGGCATCCCCAGAGCCATGCAGAACATGTGGGAGCACAGTAGAGCGCAGAAATTGACCGTATAGCATTGTGTAGCACAAAAGTGGTAGCTATACTTCCAAACCTTAACAAATGTAACGTAAACAAGCGTAACATGACTCATCCGACCGTGCCGAGGCCACTATTACTGCCCTCCACGTAGCCGGTCGAAATATGCTAGAGCACAGTAAATCACAGTGACACACCGCAATGCAGAGTATACCACAGAAGTGGTAGGTATCCTAACCTAACCTGTTCCAACCTAACGTAGCCGAACGTTGAATGACTCAACAAGTGGTGCCAAGACTATTACTGCTGGCCTCCACAGAGCGAAGCAGACCATATTAGATCATTGTATAGCACAGAAACCCACCGAATCGCTGTGTATAGCACAAAAGTATAAGCTACCATGTCCTAACGTAACCAAAGGTAACATGAACGTACGTAATCAATCTCAAGCGAATGTGCATAGACCACAACCACTGGCCAGCCCAGAGCCAACAAGAGAATACCGGAACACAGCAGAGCGCTTGAATACACCGAAAAATTGTGTATACATCTTAAGTCATAGCGACCCATACATAACCCATTCTAGCATAACTGAACCAAAAGCAGCCTAACCCAACCTAACGTGCCGAGACCACCATTTCTGTCCTCCCCAAATACGAGCAGAGCGTAGTAGGGTAATGTAGAACGCAAAAATGAACCGGATGGCAGAGTAAATCACAAAAGTGGATACTAACCTCTCCTAACCCATCCAAAGGTAACACAACCAAGCGTAACATAACTGAACCTTTAGCGCCGCGGCCACTGTTGCTGTCCTCCCCGGAGTCGGGCAGATTATAGCAGATCACAGCAGAGCGCAGGCATCCACAGAATAGCAGCGTGTACCGCGAATATGAAAGCTACCCATACCTAACCCAAACCTGCGTAACTCAACCAAAAGTTGTCTAACCCATCCGAAGGATAAGAGACCACCATTCCTGACTCCGCATAGATGAGCAAAGCATAGTAGGGCAACGTAGAGAGCAGAAATTGTCAAAACAGCGGTGTAGGTCACAAATGTCAAAGCTATCCTGTCCTAACCAAATCAAACGTAACACGACTAAACGTAGCCTAACTCAAGATAACGTGCCGAGACTTCTATTCATGGCATCCCCAGAGACAATCAGAGCGTACTCGAGTACCATAAAGCACGGAAGCGCACCGTACATCAGTGTATAGCACAAAAGATAAAGCCATCCTTCCTTAACCTAACGAATCGTTACATAGCCAAACGTAACTTAACTCAAAATAACGTGCCGTGACCACTATTGCTGGGCTCCCCAAATTCGAGCAGGGTACAGTAGAGCACAGTAGAGCTGAGAAATCCACCTAATAACAGCTTATAACTGGAAAGTCAAAGCTCTGCTAAAATAACGCAATGTAACCTATCGTAACCGAGCGTACTCTAACTCAACCTAACTTTCCGCGACAACAATTGTTGGCCTCCCAAGAGTCGAACAGAATATAGCTGATAAATGTACAGTGCAGAAATGCTCCGAAGGGCAGTCAATAGCACAAAAGTCTAAGCTATCGAATCCTAACCTAACCAAACGTAGTACAAACAGACGCAACACTTGTCAGACTAAGGTGCCGAGAGCACTTCCGCTGGCCTCCCAATAGCCAAGCAGAATATACCGGAGCACAGTCAAGCACAGAAATCCACCAAATAGCAGCGTATATCACAAATGTCAATGCCATCCTAACCACACATAGCCTACCGTATCCAAACCAAACGAAACCTTACTTAACCTAATGTGCTGGGGGCACCATTGCTGGTCACTCCACAGCCATGCAGAGCAAATGAGAGCACAGTAGAGCGCAGAAATCATCTGTACAGGAGTGTAAAGCACAAAAGTCAAAGCTGCACTATCCTAACCAGAACAAACGTAACATAACCGAACGTAAACAAACAAAGTTTATCGTGCCACGTCCATAATTACTGGCCACCCAGAGTCGAGCAGAGTACAGAAGAGGAATCTAAAGCGCAGGAGACCACCAAACAGCAACATATAGCGCAAAGGCCAGAGATATCCTAACCTAACTAGGCTTAATCTAACATAGTCAAACGTTGAACAACGATACCTTACGTGCCGCGACCGCCATTGCTGCACTCAGGAAAGCTAGGCAGAGTATAGCAGAGCAATGTTGAACGCTAAAATCTACCGAACAGCAGTGTACATCACAAAAGTCAAATCTATCCTAGCCAAACCTAACCAAACCTAACCTAGCCAAACGTAACATAACTCAACCTAACATGTCGATAGCACTACTCCTGTCGTCCGCGGAGATAGGCAGATCGAGATAGCGCACAGAGGAGCGCAGAAGTCCAAAGAAAATCAGTGTGCAGCACAAAAGTCTAAGCTATCGTAACCAAACACAGCGTAACCTAACCCGGCAGAGCGCAATCCAACTTAACCTGTCGTGCCGAGGCTACTATCGCTTGCAACCCCAGAGCCAAGCTGAATACACTAGAGCTCAGTAGATCGCAGTAATCCATGACACTGGAATGTGTAACACAAAAGTCGAAGATATCCCAACCTAACCTATCCTAACCTTACACAAACGAACGTAGGCTAACTAGACGTTACGTGCCTAGGCCACTATTGCTAACATCCCCAGAGACAATCGGATGCTGGTAGAGCAACGCATAGCGCAGATATCGTCCAAATAGCGGTGTATAGCAGAAGAGTCAAAGCAATCCCAACCGAACTAAACCTAACCTAGCCTACACAAACGTACCATAACGCAGCCTAAGGTGCCGCGACCACAATTGCTGGCGTCGCCAGAGACAAGCAGATTACGACGGAGCACATTAGGGCGCAGAAGTCCATAGAATAGCAGTGTTGAGCACAAAAGTCAAAGCTACCCAAACCAGGCCCAACCAAACAAATCCTAACCAAACGTAATCCAATTCAACCTATCGAGCGATGACCAGTATTGGTGGACTCCACAGAGCCGAGCGGAACACATTAGAAAAGAGGAGTGCGCCGAAATCCATAGGTTTCCGGGTATAGCAGAAGAGATATGGCTATCCGAATCTGACCCAAATAAACATAACATAACCAAACGTGTCATAATTCAAGCTAACGAGCCGCGGCCGCCATCTCTGCACTCCCAAGAGCAGAGCAGAGCATACAAGATCAATGAAGCGCACGGAAATGCACCGAAAGGTAGCTTATACCACAAAAGTCGAAGCTACCATAGCCTAACCTAACCAAACGCAATATAACCGAACGTAACATATCCTAGGCTCACGTGCCTGGATCACTATTGCTGGCTTCCCCTGAGCCCATCAGAATATACTAGAGCACTGTAGTGCACAGAAATCCGCCGCAATGCGGAGCAAAGCACAAAAGTCGAAGATACCCTTACATAACCTTAACTATCCTAACGTACCAAACGTTGCCTAACTAAATTTAACATGCCGTTACCACTATTGCTGGCCTTTACAGAGTCAAGCTGAGCATATTAGAGCACAGTAGAGCACAGAAAGCCGCCGAATAGCAGTGCACATCACAAAAGTCAAAGCAATCCCATCCAAACCTAGCCACACCTACCTTAATCAAACGTAACATATCTCAACCTAACCTGCCGAAAGCACTATTCCTGGCATCCATGGAGACAAGCAGAGGGTGATAGCCCAGAGAAGAGAGCAGAATTCCATATAATAGAAATGTGTAGCACAAAAGTCTAAGCTATCATAACCTAACACAGCGTAACCTACCCAGACTGATCGTAATCTATCTAAACCAAACTTGCCGCGGCAATATTGCTGGCCATCCGAAGGTCGAGAAGAGTACAGTAGAGCAATGCAGAGAGCAGAAATCCACCGAATAGCTGTGTACAGCATAAAAGTCGAAACCATCCAAACCTTACTTAACCGAACGTGACATAGCCAAACGTAATCTTTCAAAACCTAACGTGCGGAGGCAGCTACATCTGTCCTCTCCAGAGCCAAGCAGAACGTACTTGAGCCCACTGGATTGTAGAAGTCCACCGAACAACAGTTTACACCTCGAAAGCCACAGAAATCCGAACCGACCCAGGGTAATATTAACAAGCCAAGCGTAAGCTAACAGAACCTAACTTGCGAAGACAACGAGTATATACAAGAGCACAGTAGGGTACAGAAATCCACCGAATTGCTGCTTATAGCAGAAAAGTCAAAGATATCCTGACCTAACATCACATAACCTAACCTAACGTAACAAAACTCAACATAACGTGCCTAGACCACTATTGCTGACCTCCTCAGACACAAGCGGATGCTGGTAGAGCAACGCTGTGCCCAGATATCGACCGAATAGCAGTATATAGCAGAAAAGGCAAAGCAAATCCAACCTAACCTAACCTATCCCGACCGACGCAAACGTACCATAATGCAGCCTAACGTGCTGGGACCACCATTGCTGGCGTCCGCAGGGACAAGCAGATGCAATGGAGCACATTGGAACGCGGGATTGCACAGAATAGCAGTTTTGAGCAAAGAAGTCAAAGCTATCCAAACCAGAGCCAACTTAACCAAGCATACCCAAACGTAATCCAACTCAACCTATCGAGCGGTGACCAGTATTGCTGGCCTCCACAGAGCCAAGCAGAGCATATTAGAGTAGAGGAGAGCGCCGAATTCCATATGGCGCAGGGCTTAGCAGAAGAGTCAAGGCTACCCAAATCTGATCCAGACAAACATAACATAACCAAACGTGACATAATTCAAGCTATTGAGTCGCGGCCTCTATCTCTGCCCTCCCAAGAGCAAGGCTGAGCATACAAGATCACAATAGAGCGCGAAGATCTACGGAAAACGAGTTTATACCACAAAAGTCAAAGCTGACACAGCCTAACCTAACCAAATATAACAAGACCATACGGAAACTGGCTAAACCTAACGTACAGAGACCACTATTGCTGACAACCCCAGAGCCTGCCGCAATATACCAGAGCACAATAGTGCGCAGGAATTCGCCGCATTAGAGTGCAAATCACAAAAGTCGAAGATGTCCATACCTAACCTTACACAACCTAACGCAACAAACGTAACCTAACTAAATATAACATGCAGATACCACTACTGCTGGCCTTTCCAGAGCCAAGCTGATCATATCAGAGCACATTATTGCGCAGGTATGCACCGAGTAGCAGTGTACAGGACAAAAGTCAAAGCAACCCTCTCCTAATCTAACCAATTTCGACCTTCATAAGCGTAACATAAGTCACCCTAACGTGCCGCGACCGCTATTGCTGTCCTCCCCACAGCAAAGCAGTCCATATTAGACGGTGTAGAGCACAGAAATCCATAGAACCGCTGTGTATGGCAGAAAAGTCACAGCAATATAAACCAAGACCAGACCAACGTAACCCAACCGAGCGATGCACAACTCAACGTACGTTGGCACTACCACTATTGCTGCAATCCCATGGCCAAGCAGAACATGTCAGAGCACAGTAGAGCGCAGATATCCGTCGAACAGCGGTGTATACCACTAAAGCCATGTTTATTCAAGCCTATCCTAGGCGAACATAGCACATTCACACGCAGCCTGACACAACTTAAGTCCGGTGACCACTATTACTGTCTTCCCGAGAGTCTACCAGGGTATAGCATTGCAATGTAGAACGTAGAAATCCTTCGAAGAGCAGTGTGTGGCACAAAAGTCAACTTCATCCTATCGTAAGGTATCCCAACGCAATATAACCAAGCATAGCCAAACCTAACGTAAGGCGCGTAGGCCACTATTGCTGACCTCCACAGAGACGCGCAGAATTTTCTGGAGCACAGTAGAGCGCAGAGGTCCACCGAATAGCTGTGAACAGCACAAAATTCAAGGCCATCCCAACCAGACATAGCCAAACCTGGCCTAACCAAGCGTAGCAACACAAAGCCTATCGTGCAGCGATCACTATTCCTGGCCTTCCCATGAACAGGCAGAACATATTACAGGAGAGTGGAGTGCAGAAGTCCATAGAAGTGCAGTGAATAGCGGAAAGGTCAAAGTTATGCAAGCCTGAACCATGCAAACATAACCTAACCGAACGTAACATAATTCAACCTTACGTACAGCGGCCACTATCTCTGGTCTCCACAGATCAAGGCAGGGCATATTAGAGCACAGCAGAAAGCAGGAATCCGCCGAATAGCAGTGCGTAGCACGAAAGGCACAGCCATCCTGACTAAACATAGCCTACCCTAACCAAATCGAACGTAACCTAACACAAACTATCGTGCCGCGACAGCCATTGCTCGCTTCCGCAGGAAGCCTCAGAATATCAGTGTATAGCATAAAAGTCAAAGCTGCCCTATCCCAACCTGACCAAGCGTAACGTAACCACACGTAACCTATCTAATACTAAGTGCCGAGATCACTGTTACTGCCCTGCCCAGAGACAAGCAGAACATATTAGAGGAGAATAGTGCGCAGAAATCCATAGAATCGCAGTGCATAGCACAAGAGTCGAAGCTACCCTATCCCAACGTAACCAAACTTAGCATAACCGAACGAAGCCTAGCCCTCCCTAACGTGCCGAGACTACTATTGCTTGCTTCGCCAGAGCAAAGCAGAGAAAATTAGATCACAGTAGAGCGCAGAAGTCCACCAAGTAGCGGTGTATAGCACAAAAGTCAAAGCCATCCCTACCAAACCAGATCTAGCCTAACCTAACCAAACGCAGAATAACTAAACCTCACGGGCCGAGACTTCAATTGCAGGCCTCCAGGGAGTAGAGCAGAGTTTTGTAGAGCAATGCAGAGCGCAGAAGTCCACTGAATAGCGGTGTATAGCACAAAAGTCAAAGCGGCCCTCTCCTAACATAGCCAAATTTTATATAACCGTACGTAGCACAACTCAACCTCACGTACCGCGACCGCCATTCCTGTCGCCCCCGGAGGCAAGCAGAGTGTAATAGTGCACAGTAGAGCGCACAAGTCTATAAAATAGCAGTGTGTAGCACAAGAGTCGAAGCTATCCAATTCTATCCAAACATAACCTAACCTATCCAAACGCAATCGAACTCAACCTCATGTGCCGCGAACACGATTGCTGGCTTCCCGAGAGTCGAAAAGAGTATAGCAGGTCAATGTAGAGCGCAGAAATACACCGAAGAGCAGTGTATAAGACATAAGTCTAAGTTTTCCTATTTTAGCCTAACCAAACGTAACATAACCAAGCGCTACATGTATCAGCCTATCGTGCCGAGAACACTATTGCTGGCCTCCCCAGAGCTAAGCAGAACATATTACAGGAGAATAGGGTGCAGGATTCCATAGAATCGCAATGTACAGCAAAAGAGTCAATGCTACCATAACCAAACCTAGCCGCACCTATCTAAACCAAACGGAACACAACTGAACCTAACGTGCCGGGACCACTATTGCTTGCATCCTCAGAGCCAAGCAGAATATACTAGAGCGCAGTAGAGCGCAGTAATCCACCGCATTGGAAGGTGTAGCACAAAAGTGGAAGATGTGGTGGCCTGAGCTGTCCTAACCTTACCTAACCGAACGTTGCCTGACTAAGCATAACGTGCCTAGAATACCACTACTGCCCTACCCAGAAACAAACAGAGCATACTAGAGCACAGTAGAGCACAGAATACCTCCGAAGAACAGTTCATACCACGAAAGTCAAAGGAACCGGAACCTAGCCCAAAGTAACATAACCTAATCAAACGCAGACTAACTCAACGTAACGTGCCGATACCGCTATTGCAAGCCTCCCCTGAGTCGCGCAGACTATAGTAGATCAATGTAGTGCGTACAAATGCAGCGAACAGCAGTATACAGCACGAAAGTGAATTATAACCTACAATAACAAATCAAAACGTAATATAAATGAACGTAGCCTAACTTAATCTGACGTGACGGGGCCAGCGTTGCCGGACTACCTAGCGACAAGCAGAGCATAGTGTAGCAGAGTAGAGCGCAGAAAGCCACCTAATAGCAGTGTATTGCACACAAGTCAAAGGAATCCTGACTTAATATGACTCATCCTATACAAACGAAACGTAAACTAACTAAATCTAACGAGCCGTGCCCACTATTGCTGGACTCTCCATCGCCAAGCAGAACGTATTAGAGGAGTGTAGAGAGCAGAAGTCCATAGAATGGCATGAAAAGCAGAGAAGTAAAAGATGTCCTAACACAACCTTACTCAACTTAGCGTACCAAATGTAGCCTAACTAGACGTAACGTGTCGATACCACTGTTGCTGGCGTTTCTGGAGCCAAGCTGATCATATTGGAGCACAGTCGTGCGCAGACATCCACCGAGTAGCAGTGTACAGGCCAGAAGTCAGGGCAATCCACTCGTAACATGATCAATCGCAACATACACTCACGTATCACTGGTCAACCTATCGTCCCGCGACCACTACTACTGCCCTACCAATCGCCAATCAGAACATATTAGAGGATCGTAGAGAGCAGGAATCGAACGCATTGCTGTTTACAGCAGAAAATTCAAAGATATCCTGACCAAACTTAACCTAACCTAACCTAACCTAACCTATCGTAACGTAACTCAGCATAACGTGCGAGGACCACGATTTCTTACCTCTCAGAGACAAGCGGATGCCAGTAGACCAACCCGGAGCGCAGATATTGATCGAAGAGCAGCGTGTAGCAGAAAAGCCAAAGCAATCCCTACCAAACTTAACCTAACCCATCCTACCCAAACGTAACACAGCGCAACCATCGTTGCTGTCATCCCCAGGGACAAGCAGATTATGAAGGAGCACATTAGAGCGCAGAAGTACACAGAATGGCAGTGTTGAGCACAAGAGTCAAAGCAATCCGTTCCAGAACCAACCTAACCATACCTAACCAAACGTAATCCATCTCAAGCTATCGTGCGGTAACCAGCGTTGCTGCCCTCCACATAGCCAAGCTGGACAAACTAGAGTATAGGAGAGCGCTGAAGTCCATATGTCGCAGGGTGTAGCAGAAGAGACAATGCTATACAAATCTGATCCAAACAAACACAACATAATCAAACGTGACACAACTTAAGCTAACAGGCCTCATCCGCTATCTCTGCCATCCCCAGAGCAAAGCAGAGCATACGAGATCACAGCAGTGCGCAGAGTTCCACCGAAAAGGAGTTTGTACCACAAAAGTCAAAGCTATCCTAGCCTAACATAACCAAACATAACATAACCAAACATAACATTACCAAACATAACATAACTAAACGTAACCTAACTTATCCTAACGTGCCTAGAGCACTACTGCTGACCTCCCCAGGGCATATCAGAATTTACTAGAGCACAGTAGTGTGCAGAAATCCGCCGCAATGCACTGCAAAGCACAAAAGTCAAAGATATCCAAACCTAACCTTACGTAACTTAGCATACCAAACGTAGCCTAACTAAGCATAACGTGCCGATACCACTATGGCTGGCGTTCCCAGGAACAAGTTCATCTTATCAGAGCACAGTAGAGTGCAGAAATCCACCGAAAAGCAGTTTGTACCATGAGAGTCAAAGCTATCCAAGCGTGGCTCAACATAACGTGGCTAGACCACTATTAGTGGACTCCCCAGTGTCGAGCAGAGCATTGTAGAGCAATGAAGACCGTAGAAATCCGCCGAGTGTTGGTCTACAGCACAAATGTCAAAGCTATCCTGACCAAACATAACCTAAGCTAACCTAACCGAACGTAACATAAATCAGCCTAACGTGCCGCGGCCACTATTGCTGGTCTCCCGATAGCCGTGTAGGGTATAGCAGAGCCATGTAGAGCGCAGAAATCCACCGAATAGCAACGTAAAGCGCCAAAGTCTAAGATATCCTTACCTATCCAGTCGCAACCTAAACTATCCACACGTAGAGTATGTAAGCCAAAGGCACCGACACCTCTATGGCTGGCCTCCTCAGTGCCAACCAGAACATACAAGACCATAGCAGAGGGCAGAAATCCACCGAGTAGTAGTGCATAGTGCGAAAGTCATTGATATCATCCCCTAACATAGCCAAACTCAACACAATCATACACAACGTACATCAGCCTAACGTGCCGGGAGCCCCTGTAGCTGGCCTCCACATAGCGAAGGAGAATACATTTGAGGTTAGTAGAGCGCAGAATTCCACAGAATAGCAGTGTACGGCACAAAAACCCAAACCACTCTAATCGATCTTACCCTAACCTAATCTAAGCAAACGTAAATTAACACACACTATGAGCCGGCGACAGCCAACGCTGGCCTCCGCAGAGTCGAGTAGAGTATAGTACAGCACCGAAGAGCGCCGAAATCCCCCGAACGGCAGAAAATAGCACAAATGTCAGAATTGTCCTATCCTATCCTTAACAAGAGCAACATAAACAAATGTAACATAAAAAAACCTAACGTGCCTAGACCACCATTGCTGGCCTCTGCTTCGCCAAGCAGAACGTATTAGCGGAGAGTGGAGCGCAGAAATCAATAGAATCGGAGTGAACGGCATAAATATCTAAGCAATCCAAACGTAACCCATGCTAACATATCCTAACCAAACGTAACGTGACTATACCTAACGCGTCGCGGCCACTATTTCTAGCCTCTCCAGAGCAAAGAGGGGCATATTAGACCACAGCATTGGGCAGGAATCACGGAGTAACAGGATATAACGCAAAAGTCAATGCCATCCTAACCAAACGTAGACTAACCTAACATAACCAAACGTAACCTAACCCAACCTAACGTGTCACGACCGCTATTGCTGGTCACCGCAGAGTCGAGCAGAGTATAGTAGAGCAACGGAGAGCGCAGGCATCCACCGAATGGCAGTGTATAGCACAAAAGTCAAAATTATCCTATCCTAACCTAATCAAACGTAACATAATACAACCTATCGTGCCAAGAGCAACATCGCCGGCCTCCCCAGCGCCAAGCAGAGTATATTTGAGTACTCTAGTGCGCAGAAATCTACCGATTAGAAGTTCATAGCAGAAAAGTCAGTGCCATATTATCCGAACCTAACCAAACGTAACATAAGCGGACGTAACGTGTCGCAAACTGACGGGCAACGTGAGCTATTGCTGGCCGCGTGAGAGCTAGGCAAAGTAGAGCAGAGCAATTCGGAATGCTGAAATCGCCCGAATAATAGTGTATAGCAAAAAGTAGGAGGTACCGTAGCCTAATCTGACCTAACCTATCCTAGCCAAACGTAACCGATCCCAGCCTAACGTGCCTAGCCCACGATTGCATGCCTCCCCACCGCCAAGCAGTGCATATTAGAGGAGAGCAGGGAGCAGCGTTCCATAGAGCGGCAGTCTATTCCACGAAATTTAAAGATATCCTAACCCACACCAAACAAACCTAATCTTACGCAGCATAACCCAACACAGCCTAACGCGCCGCGGCCACTATTTCAAGGATTCCCTGATCAAAGCAGGGAATATTAGATCACATTTGTGCGCAGAAATCCACTGAATAGCAGTTTTTAATACGAAAGCCGTGGCTACATTTTCCTAGCCTTAACAAGTGTAACCTAACCAAACGTAATACAGCTCAACATAGCGTGCCGCGGCCACTATTGCTGGTCTCCACAGAACCTTTCAGAAAACATTAGAGAAGGGTATGGTGCAGGAATCCGTAGAATCGCAGTGTACAGCAGAAAAATCAAAGCCGTGCAGACCTCACCCAAGCAAACATTAGCTTTCCAAACGTAACTTAACTCAAGCGAACGCGCGACACCACTATTTCTGGCCTCCACAGAGGCATGCAGATGTTGGTAGAGCATTGCAGTGCACAGATATCAACCGAACAGCAGTGTATTAGAAGGTAGTCGTAGCAACACTAACCAAACCTGTCCGAACCTAGCCAAGCCACGCGTATCATAACTCAACGTTGCGTGCCGAGGCCACCATTGCAGGCCTCCCGAGAGATATCCATGCCACACCCAAACTAGCACAAACTAGCCAAACGAAGCTTAACTGAAGCTAACGTGCCGAAAGCAGTGTTACTGTCATGCCCATAGTCGTGCAGAGTGCAGTAGAGCAACGTATTCCGCTGAAGTCCTCCGAATAACAGTGTATAGCACAAAACTCGAAGCTACCCTGTCCTAACCTAACCATACGGAACGTAAGCAAACGCAGCCTAACTAAATATGACATGCCGAGACTAGAATTGGTGGCCACCACGGAGCCAAGCAGAGCATATTAGGGCAATGTAGAGCGCTGAAATACCCCGAACAGCAGTGTAAAGCGCAAAAGTCGTAGCTATTTCCTCCTGACGTAGCCGAGCGGGATATTACCAAACATAACTTAGCCCATACTGAAGTGCCTCAACCACGATTGCTGGCATCCCCACAGCCAAGCTGAGCATATTAGTGGATAGTGGAACGCAGATATCCACAGAATCTCAGTGTATATGGGAAAAGTCAAAGACGCGCAGACCTAACCCAGACCATCTGGACATAACAAAACATAGCCTAGCCCAAACTAACGTGCCGAGACCGCAATTGCTGCCCGCCCCAGAGCCAAGCATGACGCACTAGTCAGCAGTAGAGTGCCGAAATGAAGCATATATCAGTGTACAGAATGAAAGTTGAGGCTACCTAAACCAAAGTTTGCCTAACACAGCCTAACCGAACGTAACCTGATTCAAAGTAACGTGCAGAAACCATTATTGCTGGCCTTCCCAGATCCAAGATAGAACCATTAGAGCACAGTAGGGCGCAGAGCTCCACCTAATAGAAGACTATCGCACTAAAGTCAAAGATGTCCCATCCTAACCTATCTTATCTTAACATAAACAAACACATCATATCCCAAGCTTACGTGCCGAGGCCGCTCTTGCTGCCCCCTACACAGCGAAGCAGAGCACGCTAGTGCACAGTAAAGCGCCAAGATCCACCATATAGCAGTCTACAGCACAAAAGATGAAGCTAACCTGACAAAGCATAGCATAACCCAGCATATACGAACGTTACCTGACCCAGCGTAGCGGGCCGAGGCCAATATTTATTGCCTTCCCGGGGACAAGCTGAAACGATTAGGGCACTTTATGGTGCAGGAATCCGCCTAATAGCGGAATGTAGCACTAAAGTTGAGGCTATCCTCTCCTAACCTAACCAATCGTAACATAATCATACGTAACACAACCCAAACTATCGTGCCGCGACCACTATGGCTGGCCACCGCAAAGTCAAGCAGAACACATTAGTGGAGAGTAGTCCGCAGGAATACATTGAATAGCAGTACATATCTGAAAAGACAAAGCTGCCCAACCTTAACGCAGACCAACACAAGATGGTGAAACATAGCATAACTCGAACTAACGTGCCGAAAACGCGATTGCAGCTCTCCCCAGAGCCAAGCAGGACATACTAGAGTACTGTAGAGCATAGAGATCCGCCGAACAGCAGTGTACAGCACAAACTTTAAGGCAATCCTGTCCAAACTTTGCAGGAACCATCATAACCGAATGTAACCTGACTCAACGTAACGTGCCGAGAACACTACTGCTTGGCTTCCCGGAGCCAAGCTGAAAACATTAGAGCTCTGTGGGACGCAGAAATCCACCTAATAACAGACTAACGCTCTAAAGTCAAAGCTATCCTCTCCTAACCTAACCAAACGCAACATAAGCGAACGCAACATAATTCAACTTGACGTGCCGAGACCGCTATTGCTGGCCTTCCCAGTGACAAGAAGGACATACTAGAGCTCAGTAGACCGCAGAAGTGCACAGAATTGCAGAGCACGACGCGAAAGCTCATGACACCTTTACCTAATCTAGCCAAACCCAACCTAACCGAACGTGGCGTGACTAATCGTAACGTGCCGAGAACACTATTGTTGATCTTGCCTGGGTCAAGCTGAAAATATTAAAGCGCTGCAGAGCGCAGAATTCCACCTAATGGCAGACTATAGCAATAAAATCCAATCTATCCGCTACTAACAGAGCCAAACGCAATATAACCAAACCTTAGCTAACTCAGCCCAACGTGCCGCGACGACTATTGCCGGCCTCCCCAGAGCCAAGCAAAACACGTTAGTGGAGAGTAGAACGCAGAAATCCATAGAATCGCAGTGTACATCAGAAAAGTCAAAGCTACCCAAACCTAACCAAACAAACAGGGCATAACAAAGCATAGCCTGACTCAACCTAACGGGACGAGATAGCCATTGTTGCACTCCTCAGAGCCAAGCAGGACACACTAGAACACAGTAGATCGCAAAAATCCTCCGGATAGCAGTGTACAGCACATAAGTTGAAACTACCCTTCTCAAACTTAGCCTGACCCAACCTAACCGAACGTAACCTGACTCAATGTAACGTGCAGAGACCACAAAGGCTGGCCTTCCCAGTTGCAAGCTAAATGCACTAGAGCACTGTACTAAGCATAAATCCACCTAATAACAGACTACAGCGCTAAGGTTAAGTTACATCTCCTTACCTAACCAATCGGGACAGAACCAAACGCAGCCTAACTCAACGCAACGTGCTGCGACCACTATTGCTGTCCTCCACGGATCTAAGCAGAGCACATTAGTGGAGAGTAGGGCGCAGAAGTCCGTAGAATCGCAGTGTACAACAGTAAAGTCGGAGCTAACCAAACCTGACCCAAATCAACGGAACACAACCGAACATAATTTAACTCAATCTGACGTTCCGCGACCGCTGTTACTGCCATCCCCAGAGCCAAGCGGGACATACTAGAGCACAGTAGAGCGCAGAAATACAAGGAATAGCCGTGTTCAGCAAATAGTTAGGGCTATCCTGTCCAAACGTAGCCTGAACCAAAATAACCGAAAGTGACCTGACTCAAAGTATGGTGTCGTTACCACTATTACTGCCATTTCCAGAGCCAAGCCGAAAGCACTGGAGCACTGTAGGGCGCAGAATCCGCGTAATTGCAGAATATTTTACTAAGGTCGAAGCTACCTCTGCTGATCAAACTAATCGTGACATAACCAGACGTAACCTAACTCAACATAACGTAACGCCACCGCATTTGCTGGCCTCCCCAGAGCCATGCAGGAAATACTAGAACAGAGTAGGGCGCAGAACATCACCGCATGTCAGTGCACAGCACAAAAGTTTAATCTATCCTGTCCAAGCTTAGCCAAACGCATCCTAACCGAACTTAACGTAGCTTAACGTAACGTGCTGAGACCACTATTTCTGACCTTCCCAGAGCCAAACTGAAAGCATTGGAGCTCTGTAGTGCGCAGAAATCCAACCAATAGCACACCATAGTACTAAAGTCAAAGCTCTCCACCTCAGACATATCCAAACGTAGCATAACCAAACGTAACATGGCTCAACATATCGCACAACGACCGCTGCTACTGGCCTCCCCACAACCCAGCAGAACACATTAGAGGAGAGTAGGACGCATAAATCAATAGAATTGCAGTGTACATCGGAATAGACGAAGCTACCCATGCCTAACCCATACCAACATAGCATAACCAAACACAGCTTACCTCAAGCTATCGTGCCGTCAACGCTATTCCTGCCCACCCCAGAGCCAAGCCGGACATAGTGGAGCACAGTAGCCGGCAGCAATCCACCGAATAGCTGTGTTCAGCATAAGAAGTTAAACCTGCCCTGGCCGAAAATAGCCTGACCCAACGTAGTCGAACGTAGCCTGACTCAACATAACGTCCAGAGGCCGTTGCTGATATTCCCAGAGCCCAGCAGGGCATACTAGAGCGCAGCAGAGGGTAGAAATCCCCCGAATAGCAATGTTCAGCACAAAAGTTATAGCTATCATGCCCATACTTATCCTGAACCATCCTAACCGTACGTAACCTGACTCAACGTAACGAGCCGAGACCACTATTTGTGGCTACCCGATAGCCAAGCAGAACGCATTAGAGCACTGTAGGGTGCAGAACTCCACCTGATAGCAGACAATAGCACTAAATTTAAAGCTATCCTCCACTAACCTTCGCCGACCGTAACATTACGATACGTAGCGTATCCCTTCCTAACGTGCAACGACCACTATTTCTGGCCTCCCCAGAGCCAAGCATAACACATTAGGGGAGAGCAGGACGCCGAAATCCATATAATCGCAGTGTACATCAGAAAAGTCAAAGCTACCCTGGCCTCGCATAACCAAGCGTAACACAGCAAAGCGTAACATGACCCAACCCGATTGGGTGATTTCGGTTGCGTTCGGTTAGGTTTGGTTAGGGTGGCACTGACTTTTGTGTTGCACGCTGCTAATCAGAGGATCTCTGCACTCTACTGTGGTATAATATGATATGTAGGGCTCTGGGAAGTCAAGGGATGGAGGTCTCGTGTCCTTAGGTGTAGTTATTCTACGTTTGGTTGAGCTAGGATTGGTCAGGTTAGGTACGGATATCTTTGACTTGTGTGCTATGCTCTGATATTTGGTGCCCTTCTGCGCTCTACTGTGCTCTAGTGTATACCGTGTGGCTCTGTCGAGGCCAGCGATAGTGGTCTCGGCACGTTAAGTTGGGTTAGGTTGCGTTTGGATATATTACATTTGTATATGTCATGCTAGGGTAGCTTTGACTTTTGTGTTGTACACTGTTATTCGGTGCATTCTTGCCCTCTACATAGCTCTACTATACTTAGCTCGACCGGCGGGATGCGAGCAATAGTGTCCGTGGCACGTTAGGTTGAGTTTGCCTACGGTAGGCTATATTATGTTAGTCTGGGCTAGGTTTGGATATTTTTGACTTTTCTGCTGTTCAATGCGATCCTATGGATTTCTGCGCCCTACTCTCCACTAATATTTTCTGCCTTTCCTCGTGGACGCCAGGAATCATGCTTTCGGCACGTTAGGTTGTGTTACGTTATGCCTTGTTAGGTTATATTTGGTTAAGTTTGGCTGAGACAGTTTTGACTTTTGTGCTGTACACTACCATTCGGACGATTTCAGCGTTCTACGTTGCTCTGCTATACTCTGCTTAGCTCTCGTGAGGCCAGCGGTAGCGGTCGTGGCATGGGGGTTTGGATAACGTTACGACTGCTTATGTTGCGTTTGGTAAGGATAGGATAGGATTGCTTTGCCTTCTGTGCTCTACACTGGTATTGGATGGATTTCCGCGCTCTACTGAGCTCTAGCATATTCTGCTTGACTCTGGGGAGGCCAGCAGTATTGGTCTCGGCCTGTCATGTCGAGTTGAGTTCCGTTTGGTTCCGTGAAGTTCGTTTGGGTTAGGTTTGGATAGATCTGTCTTTCGCGGTGTTCGCTGCTGTTCGGTGGATTAGTTCGCTCTACTGTGCTCCAGTTTGTTCTGCTTGGCTCTGGGGAAGACAGTAATAGTGGTCTCGGCGCGATAGGTTGAGATAGTATACCTTTGGTTGTGTTACGTTGTCCTTTCTTAGGTTCGGATAGCTTCGACCGTTCTGCTATACACTGCAATTCCATAGATTTTTACGCTCTATTCTATTCTGTTATGCCCTGCTCGGCTCTGTGGAGGCCAGCAATACTTGTCACGGCGCGTTAGCTTGGGATAGGTTACGTTTGTGTATGTCAGGTTTGGTTGGGTTTGGTTAGGATAGCTTCTTACATATGGGCCCTACGCGGATATCCTATGGACTTCTGTGCTCTAGTATATTCTGCTTCGCTATGTGGCAGCTGGCAGTATTGGTCTCGGCACGTTAGTCTGAGCTATGTTGCGTCATGTTAGGCTACGTTTGGTTATCTTATGCTACGTTTGGTTAAGTTAGGAAAGGATATCATCGTCTTTCGTGCCGTACACTTCTGTTCTGTGATTTTCTGCGCTCTTCGTTGATCTACTATACTCTGCTCAACACTGGGGGAGCAGCTATAGCGGTCGTGGCACGATAGGTTGAAATAGGTTACGTTCGGTTAGGAGAGGTTAGACCTCGTTTGGCTGGGATGGCATTGCCTTTTGTGTTATACACAGATGTTCGGAGATTTCTGCGCTCTACTTTTCTCTAATGTCTTCTGCCTGACTCTGGGGCGGCCAGCAATAGAGGTCTCGGCGCGTAAGGCTTAGCTATTCTAAGCTTGGTTAGGTACTGTTAGGTAGGGTTTGGTTAGGATTCCTTTAACTTTTTTGATGTACATTGCTATTTGGATCCTTTCTGCGCATTACTGTGCTCCAGTAAATTCTGCTCGGCTCTGGGGAGGCCAGAGATTGTGGTCACTGCACGTTGTTTTAAGTTAGGTTTCGTTTGGTTAGATTACGTTTGGAAATGTTAGGATAGGGTAGGTTTGACTTCTGTGCCATACACGGCTATTCGGTGGATTTATGCGCTCTATATTGCGCTTCGAAACTCTGCTAGCGCCTTGGGAGACCAGCGACAGTGGCTGCAGCAGGTATCGTTGTGTTTGACTATGCTAGGTTAGGTTATTTTAGTTTGGGATAGGTCTGGATATCTTTTACTTTTCTGCTGTACACTGCGATTCCATGGATTTCTGCGCCCTGCTCTCCTCTAATATGCTCTGCTTTGGTCTGGGGATGCCAGGAATAGACGTCTTGGCTCGTTAGGTTCAACTACCCTACGCTTGGTTATGAAAGTTTGGGTCTGATTTGGTTACGATATCTTCGACTTTTGTGCTATACATTGATACTTGGTGGCTTTGTGCGATATACTGTGCTCTACTGCACCCTGCTCGAATCTGCGGAGGCCAGCAATAGTGATTGCGGCACATTACTTTCAGTTATGTTACGTTCGGTTACTCTGCGATTTGTTACATTTGGATAGGATGGCTTCAACTTTTGTCCTATAGACTGCTATTCGGTGGAATTGTGCGCTCTACAGTGAACTAATACGTTCTGCTTGTCTCTATGGAGGCCAGAAATAGTGGTGTGCGCAAGTTAGGTTCAGTAATGTCTGTTCGGCTATGATTCGTTAGGTCAGGTTATGATGAGATATCTTTGACTCTTCTGCTATACACTGCTATTCGGTGACTTTCTGCCCTCTTCAATGCTCTGCTGTACTCTGCTAGGCTATGGTGAGACCAGCAATAACGGTCGTGGCTCGATATTGTTGTATTATCTTACGTTTGGTTTCGGTAGGTTAGGTTACGTTTGTTTAGGATGGCTTTTACTTTTGTGTTACATACAGCTATTCGGTGGACCTCTGCGCTCTACTGCGCTCTAATATGATCTGCACGGCTCTGCGGAGGCCAGAAATAGAGGTCTCGTGTACTTAGGTATGGTTATTCTAGATTTGGTTGAATTACGATAGGTCAGGTTAGGTACGGATATAATCAACTTTTGTGCTATACACTGCTATACGGTCGATTTGTTCAGCTTGGCTCCGGGAAGGCCAGCAATAGTGGCCTCGGCGCGTTAGTTTGAGATATGTTACGTTTGGCCTGGCTAGGGTAGGTTAGGTTTGGTTATGGTGTCAGTGACTTCTGGGCTATACACTGCCATTAGGTTGGTACCTGCGCACGGCACTGCTCTACTCGCCTCAGCTTGTCTGTCGGGTGACCAGCAAGGGTGGTCCTGGCACACATTAGGTTGGCTCATATTACGTGTGGTTATGTTGGGTTAGGTTAAGTTTGTATGGGATGGCACTGACTTTAGTGCCACACACCGCTATACGGTGGATTTATGTGCCCTACTGTGCTCTAATGTTCTCTGCTTGGGCTTGCGGAGCCCAGAAATAGTGTCCGCGGCGCGTTGGGTTGTGTCATGTTGCGTCTGTCTATGTTACGATGGTTACGTTAGGGTAGGGTTTGTTTGACTTTTGTGCTTTGCACTGCGATGCGGTGGAATTCTGCAGAGTACTCTGTTCTAGTATATACTGATAAGCTCTGGGAAGGTCAGCGTTTCTGGTCTTGGCTCGTTAGGTTAAGTTAGGTTACGATTGCTTACGTTATGTGTGGTTTGGTTAGGCTGGGATATCTTTGAATTTTGTGGTATATGCCGCCTTTCGGTGGACATCTGCGCTTTACTGTGAACTCGTATGGACTGGTTTGCTCTGGGGTGGCCAGAGATATCGGCCGCGGCTCACTAGCTTGAATTGGGTGACGTTTGGTTATGTAATGTTCGCTTGGACCAGATTTGGTTAGCAATGATCTTTCTGCTATACCCTGCTACCTATGAATTTCGGCTATCTCGCATTCTCTAATATGTTCTGCTTGCCACTATGGAGGCCAGCAATACTGGTCACCGCAATATAGGTTGCGATAGATTACGTTTGACTTGGTTTGGTTAGGTTGGGTCTGGTATTAATAGCTTCGACTTTTGTGCTCAACGCTGCTATTCTGTGCACTTTTGCGCTCTACTGTGCTCTATCGCACTCTGCTTGTCCCTGACAACGCCAACGATGGTGGTAGCGACAAGCTAGGTTGCGTTATGTTACGTTCGGTTAGGCTGGTTTAGGCTAAGTTTGGTCAGGATAGCTTTAACTTTTGTGCTGTGCACTGCTATTCGGTCGATTTTCGCGCTCTACTGCGCTCTAGCATGTACAACTTGTCTCTCCGGGGAGCTGAAATAACGGTCTCCGCACGTTAGTTTGAGTTAGGCTATGTTTGGTTATGTACATGTGGTTTGGGTTAGGTATGGGTAGCTAAGACTTTTCTAATATACACTGCGATTCTATGGATCTCCGAGTCCTACTCTCCACTAATCTGTTCCGCTTGGACCTGTGGTGGTCGGCAAAAGAGGTCGCGGAACGTTATGTTTAGATAGGTTACAATTCGTTATGTCACGATTGACTAGGTTATGGGAGGATAGCTTTGACTTTAGTCAAATATATGACTATAGTCTGCTATAAGGCGGATTTCTGCCCCACAGAGTGCTCTATTACTCTCAGATTGGCTTTGTGAATGCCAGCAAAAGTGGCCTATCGACGTAACATTGTGCCATCTTACGTTCGGTTAGGTAGGGTCAGGAAAAGTTTTGTCAGGATATCTTTTACTTTTGCGCAGTACACAGCTTTTCGGTGCATTTCTGCACTCTTCTGTGCTCTAGTATGCCCTGCTTGACTCTGTGGAGGCCAGCAATAGTGGTCTCGCCACGTTAGGTTGAGCTAGGTTACGTTCGGTTATGTTTCGATTGGTTAGGTTAGGAGGGTACCGCTTTGTCTTTAGTACAGTATAGTGCTATTAGCTGGATTTCCGCGACATACAGTGCTCTAATATTTTCAGTTTGGCTCTGGCAATACCAGCAATGGTGGTCTCTCCTCTTCATGATAAGTCAAGCTGCGTTCGGCTAGGTTGTGTTAGGCTAAGTTTTGTCGAGATAGCTCTAAATTCTGTGATGTACACTGCTATAAGGTGGATTTTGCGTTCTACTGTGCTCTAGTATGTCCTGCTTGGCTCTGGGGACGGCAACAGTAGTGGTCTCGGCACGTTAGGCTAAGTCAGGCTATATTTGGCTTTTTTCTGTTGGTTTGGGTTAGGCTTGGGTGGCTTTTACTCTTCAGATATACCCCGCTATTATATGCATTTCTGCGTTCTACTCTTCATTACTGTGCACCGCTTGACTCTGGGGAGGCCAGAAATAATGGTCGTGGCACGTTCGGTTGAGCTTGGTTCGTTTGGTTATGGTACGGTTGGCTATGTTTCGAGAGGATAGCTTTGTCTTTAGTGCCATAGCCTGCTATAAGGTGGACTTCTACCCGCTACAGTGCTTTAATGTTTTTAGATTGGCTCTGCGAGGGCCAGCAATATTGGTCTCGGCATACTACATTCGGTCACGTTACTATCGGTTCGGTTGGCTTAGGTTAACTTTGGTCAGGATTGCTTTAAGCTTGTGCTGTACACTGCTATTCGTTGGATTTCTGCGCTCTTCTGCCATCTAGTATGACCTTCTTGTCCCTGGGGAGGCCAGAAATTGTGGTCGTGGCACGTCAGGTTATGCTAGGGTACGCTCGTTCACGTTTCGATTCTCTAGATCTGGAGAGGTTAGCTACGCCTTTAGTGCTCTTCTAATAGGTGGTTTTCTGCGCCCTACAGTGCTCTAATATTTTCAGCTTGGCTCCGGCAAGGCCAGCAATAGTGTTCTCGACACGTTACGTTTAGGCAGGTTACTTCTGGCTAGCCTGGGATAGGCCATGTTTGGTTCGGATAGCTTTAACTCTTTTGCTGTACACTGCTGCTCAGGGGATTTCTGCGCTCTACTGCGCCCTAGTATGTCCTGCTTGGCCATGGGGAGGCCAGGAGTAGTGGTCGCGGCACGTCAGTGTAAGGTAGGTCACATTCGGTTACGTTACGAGTCACTAGGTTAGGGGAGGATTGCTACGACTTTAGTGCTATGGTCTGCTATTAGGTGGATTCCTGCGCCTTACCGTGCTGTAGCATTTTCAGTTTGGCTGTGTCAAGGCCAGCAAGGGTGGTCTCGGGTCGTTGTGATGTGTCAGGCTACGTTCGGTTAGGTCGGGTTAGGGTACTCTTTGTAAGGATAGCTTTAACTGTTGTGCTGTACACTGCATTTACGGTGGATTTTGCGCTCTACTGTGCAACTGTATGCCTTCTTGTCCCTGGCGAGGGTAACAATAGCAGTCTCTTCACTTCAGGTTGTGTCAGGATACCTTTGGTTATGTCATGTTGGTTTTGATTGTGCTGGGGTATCTTAGACTTTTCTGATATACACTGCGTTTCTATGGATCTCTGCGTTCTACTCCCCACTAGTGTGTTCTGCTTGGCTCTGAGGTGGCCAGCAATAGATTTCGCGGAACGTTAAGTTTAGGTGGGTCACGATCCGTTTTGTTACGGTTGGCTATGTTAGGCGAGGGCAGCATTGACTTTAATGCTATAGTCTGCTATTAGGTGGATTTCTGCACCATACAGTGCTGTGATGTTTTCAGCTCGGCCCTGGCAAGGCCAGCAAGGGTTGTCTCCAAGCGCTATGGTCAGTCAGGCTACATTCCGTCAGGTCGGGTCAGGCTAAGCTTGGTCAGGATAGCTTCAACTTATGAGCTGTACACTGGCATTCGGTGGATTTCTGCGCCCCACTGTGCTCTAGTATGTCCTGCATGGCTCTGGGCAGTACAGCAATAGCGGTTTCGGTACGTTAGTTTTAGTTAGGATATGTTTGGCTGTGCTCTGTTCGATTGAGTTAGCTTTGCGTTACGCTGACTTGTCCGATTCGCACTGCGATTATGTGGACTTCTGTGTCCTACTCCTCACTAATGTATTCTGCTTGGCTCTGTGGTGCCAGCAATAGTGGTCGCAGCAAGATAGTTTTGGCTAGTTTGCGTTTGGTTATGCTAGAATTGGTTCGGTTTGGAGGGGATGGCTTTGTCTATAGTGCTGTATTCTGCTATTACGTGAGTTTCTGCACCCTACAGTGCTCTAATATTTTGAACTTGATTCTGGCAAGGCCAGGTAGTGTGGTCTCGGGACGCTATGGTTTGTCAGGCTACATTCGGTTAGGTTATGTTCGGATACCCTTTGCAAGGATAGCTATTTATTTTGTGCTGTACACTAGAATTCTGAGAATTTCTCCGCTCTACTGTGCTCTAGTATGTCCAGTTGGCTTTGGGGCGGGTAAAAATAGCGGCGTCGGCAAATTAGGTTGAGTTAGGCTATGTATGGTTTTGCCTTGCTGGCTTGGGATGGGCTTGGGTTGCTTTCACTTATCAGATGTACACAACGATTATACGGATTTCTGAGTTCTACTCTTCGCTAATATGTTCCGCTTGTCTCTGGGGAGGCCAGCAATGATGGTCGCAGCACGTTAGGTTGAGTTCTGTTTCGTTTGGTCATGTTACGCTCGGTTAGGTTACGGGAGGATGGCTCTGACTTTAGAGCTGTAGTCTGCTATTAGGTGGACTTCTTTTTTTCCCTACAGTGCTTTAACGTTTCAGCTCGCCTCTGGGAAAGCCCGCAATAGTCGTCTCGGCATGTTATATTGTGTCAGGTTACGTGCTGTTAGCTAGGTTTAGGCTGAGTTTGGACAGGATATCTTTAACTCTTGTGCTGTACACTGCAGTTCGGTGGATATCTGTGCTCCACTGCGCTCTAGTATGTCCTGCGTGGCGCTGGGTTGCCCAGGAATGGTGGCCGCGGCATGTTAGGTTGAATC
This sequence comes from Eufriesea mexicana, assembly GCF_001483705.2. Taxonomy (NCBI): domain Eukaryota; kingdom Metazoa; phylum Arthropoda; class Insecta; order Hymenoptera; family Apidae; genus Eufriesea; species Eufriesea mexicana. The sequence goes on along the minus strand of NW_016908884.1, from coordinate 294,941 downwards.
AGGCTAAGTTTGGTTATTCGACGGCTTCCTGCGCTCTGTTGTGCTCTAGTATTTCCTGCTTGGCTCTGGGGAGGGCAACAATAGCGGTCCCGGCACGTCAGGGTGGGTTATGTCACGTTTGGTTATGTTACGGTAGTGTAGGTTAGGAGAGGGTAGCTTTGACTTTAGTGCTATAGTCAGCTACTAGGTGGATTTCTTCTCCATACTGTGCTCTAATGCTTTCAGCTTGGATCTGTGAAGGCCAGCAATTGTAGCCGAGGCTTGTTAGGTTGGGTTAAGTTACGTTTTGTTAGGTTAGGTTAGGTCAAGTTTGCAGAGGATAGCTTTGCCATTCGTGCTATGAGCTGCTATCAGCTGGAACTCTGTGACATACTGTGCTCTACTACATTATGCTCTGCTCTGGGCGGCCAGGAGCAGTGGTCTCGGCACGTTAAGTAGGGCTACGCTTCGTTACTTTAGGTTAGGATAGGTCAGGTTATGTTAGGATATCTTCGTCTTTTGCGTTATACACTGCTCTTCGATAGATTTCTGCGCTCTACTGTGCTCCGGTATATTCTGCTTGGCTCTGTGGATGCCAGCAGTCGTGGTCTCGGAACGTTAGTCTGCGTTTAGGTACGTTTGCTTATGATACGTTTGATTAGCTTAGGAGAGAATGCTTAGATTTTTGTGCCACACGCTGCTATTCCGTGGACCTTTGCGCTCTACTGTGCTCTGATATATTCTGCTTCATTCCGCGGCGGCCTGTAATAGAAACCCCTGCACGTCAGCTTGAGTATCGTTAAATTTCGTTGGGGTAAGTTAGGAGGGCTTGGTTAGGATGACTTTGAATTTCATGCGGTACACTACTTTTCGGTGGATTGCTGTGATCTGCAATACTCTACTGTATCCCGCTGGGCTCCAGAGATGCCAGCTGCTTTATCCGCGGCACGTTTTGTCGAACTACGCTAAGTTAGGTTAGGCTAGGCTAGGTCAGGTTAGGTTAGGATATCTCTGACTTTTGTGCTATACACTGTTGTTCGGTTGATTTCTGTGATTTACTGTGCTCTACTACACTCTGCTCGACACTGGGCACGCGAGCAATAGTGGCCGTAGCACGTCATGATTTGTTTGGTTACGTTTGGTTGTGTTAGGGTAGCTTTGGCTTTCGTGCTATACACTGTTACTCGGTGGATTTCTGCGCTCTGCTATACTCTAGTACATTCTTCTTGTCTTTGCGCAGCACATCAATAGTGGTCTCATCGTGTTAGGTTTTGCTATGTTACCTTCGGTTCTGTTGCGTTTGGCTAGGTGAGGGTATGCTACCTCGACTTTTGTGCTCTTCACTGCAATTCCGCTGACCTCTGCGCTCTAATGTGGTCTATTATGCTCTGCATGGCTCTGGGGTGTCCAGTAATAGTGGTCTCGACACGATAGTTAGTGTAAGGTTACGATTCATTAGGTTAGATTAGGAAGGCTCGGTTAGGATTTCTTTGACTTCTGTGCTGTGAACTGCTATTCGGAGGATTTCTGCGCTGTACATTGCTCTACTTTACTCTGCTTTACCCTGGGGGGGGGGCCAGCAGTGGTGGCCGTGGCACGTTAGTTTGTGTTAGGGTGCATTTAGGTAGGTTAGGTTAGGACTAGTTTTCTTCGGATAGCTTTGACCTTAGTTCTGTACACTGCTATTAGGTGGAATCCTGTGATCTACTGTGCTCTACTACATTATGCATTGCGCTGCGGAGCGAAGAGTACTTGTCGCGGCACGCAAAGCTGTGCTATGCTCCGTTTCTTTATGTTAGGTCAGGTCATGTTGGGACAGAATACCTTCGACTTTTGCATTGTACATTGCTTTTCGGCGTATTTCTGCCCTCAACATTGCTCTACTATGCTCTGTTCGACTCTGGGAATGCGAGCAATGGTGGCCGCGGCACGTTCTGTTGAGTTATGCTACGTTCGCTTAGGTCAGGTTACGTCAGGTTATGTTAGTTTATCTGCAACTTTTGTGCTGTTCACTGCAATGAAGTGTATCTCAGTGCACAACTGGTCCCTTGTAAATTCGGCTTGTCTCTGTGGCGACCAGCAACTGTGGTCTCTTCATATTAGGTTGAGTTTTGCTACGTTTGGATATATTAAGTTTCTCTAGGTTAGGATTGGCTACTTCGGCTTTTGTACTATTCACTGCTATTCGGTGGATTTCTGTGCTCTAACGAGCACTAATATGCTCTGCTTGGCCCTGCGGAGGACAGAGACGTTGGTCTCGTCACGTCATGCTTAGTTATACTTCGTTTGGTTAGCTTAGGTAAGGCCAGGTTGGGTAAGGATATGCCTGACTCTTGTGCCATACACTGCTCTGCGGTGGATTTCTGCGCTCTGCTGTAGTCAAATATATTCTACTCGGATCTTGGGAGACCAGCAGCAATGGCCTCGGCATGTTAGGTTGAGTTATACTACGTTTGGATATGTTACGTCTGGTGAGGTTATTACATGCTACTTTTTCTTTTGTGCTATACACACATATTCGGTGGATGTCTGCGCTGTACGGTGCTCCAGTATATTCTGCTTGGCTCTGGGTATGCAGACGGTTGTGGTCCCTGCACGTTAGGTTGTGTTTAGCTTCGTTTGCTTACGTTAGGCTTGGTTAGGTTAGGATTGGCTACATTGTATTTTCCGCTGCGCGCCGCTATTCGGTGAATTTCTGCTCTCTAATGCGTTCTAACATGCTCTGCCTTGCTCTGGATTGGCCAGTAATATTGGCCTCGTCACGTTATGTCTATATACACTACCTTTGGATAGGTAAGGTAAGGTATGTTTGTGTCAGGGTATGTTTGACTTTTGCGCTACACACAGCAATGCGGTCGATTTCTGCGCCCTCCTGTGCACTAATATATTCTGCTTGCCTTTGGGGGGCCAGCATTATTGGTCTCGTCACGTTAGATTGAGCTACGCCACGTTTGGTTATGTTACGTTTGTTGAGTTTAGGATAGGGTCGTTTATACATATGTGCTATACACTGCTTTACACCGATATCTGCGCTGTACTGCGCTCTACTATTTTCTCCCTTGCTCCGGGGAGGCCAGCTGTAGTGGTATCGGCGCGTTAGGTTTGCTCATGCTGCGTATGCATATGACAAGTTTTGCTATGCTAGGACAGAACAGCTTAGACTTCTATATCATTCAATGCTATTCGATGGATTTCTGCGCCATACTGCGCTGTAATATCTTCTGCTTGGCTCTGTGGTGTTTTGTAATAATGGTCGCGGCACGTTACGTAGCGTTATATTACGTTTCGTTAGGTTAGGATGGAAGGCTTGGTAAGGATTTCTTCGACTTTTGTGCTATACACCGCTATTATATGGACTTCTGCGCCCTGCTGTCCTCTAGTACGCTCTGCTCGAATCTATGGAGGCCGGCAACGGTGGTCCCGGCACGTTAGTTTGATATATGCCACGTTTGGCTCTTTTACGTTCCGTGAGGTTAGGACAAGATAGTTTAGACGCCTGTACTATACACCGATATCCTCCGACATCGGCGCTCTACTGCGTTCTAATATTCTCTGCTTGGCTCTTGAGAGGCCAGAAATAATGGTCTCAGCGAGTTAAGTTTATTTAGACTACGTTTGCACATGACAAGTTTGGTTACGTTAGGACGGAATATCTCAGACTTCCGTGCCGTTGGATGACATTCCGTTGATTTCTGCGCCATACTGCGCTCCTATATGTTCGGCTTGGCTCCTGTGCAGCCATTAGCAGTGGTCGTGGCAAGTCCGGTTGAGTTTGGTTACGTTTGGTAGGTTCGGTTAGGTTCTGTTTGGCTAGGGCAGCTATGACCTTCGTAATGTACACACTTAGACGGTGGAATTCTGTGATCTACTGTGCTCTGCTACCCTCTACTTGGCTCAGGGGAAGCAGGGCGCGGTGGTCGCGGCACGTTATGTTGAGCCATGCTGCCTTCAGTTAGGTTAGGTTAGGTCTGGTTAGGTCCGGATAACTTTTACTTTTGTGCTGTGTACTGCTATTTGGTGGATACCTACGCTTTACATTGCTCTACTATACTCAGCACGACTCTGGAGATACGAGCAGTAGTCGTAGCGGCACGTCAGGTTGTGTCAGGCAACGTTTGTTTAGGTAAGGTTAGGTTAAGTTTGCTTATGATAGCTCCATCTTTCGTACTATAAACCGTTATACGGTGGACTTTTGCGCCATACTGTGCTCTGGTACATTCCTCTTTTCTCTGCGGCGGCGAGGAATGATGGTCCCGTTAAGTTAGGTTCAGTTATGTTACGTTCGGCTGGGTTAGGATACGCTGCATTGACTTTTGTGACCTACACTGCTCTTCGGTGGTGTTCTGTTACCTACAGTGCTCTTCTACATTCCGCTTTACCCCAGGTAGGCCAGGCGCAGTGGCCGTGGCACGTCATGTGGGGTTATGCTGCGTTTGGTTATGTTACATTAGGCCAAGTTATGTTCGGATGTCAACGGCTTTTGTGCTATGCAATGCTGCTGTGCCATAGTACATTCTGCTTGTCTCTGTGGAGGCCAACAATAGCGGTCTCGTCATGTTAGGTTGAGTTATGCTTCGTTCGGCAGTGTCACGTTTGGCTTGGTTAGGATAGGCTGCTTAGTCTTTTGTGCTGTTCAATGCTATTCCGTGGATTTCTGCGCTCTAATGTGCTATAATATCCTATGCTTGGCTCCGGGGCGGCCAGTAAGAGTTATCTCGGCACGTTAGCTTCTGTTGGGTTATGTTCCGTTAGGTTAGATTGGGAAGGTTCGGTTTGGATTTCTTCGACTTTGTGCTGCACACTGCTATTTGGTGGATTTCTGCGCCCTATATTGCATTACTATACCCTCCTCGACCATTGGGCGGCGAGCATTAGTGGTCCTGGTATGTCAGGCGGAGTTACGTTACGTTTGGTTAGGTTAGGTTAGGTTAGGGCAGCTCATGCTGGGATATCTGCGGTTATTGTTCTCTTCAGTGCAATGCGGTGGATTCCTTTGCGCTACTGCACTCCAGCACACTCTGCTTGATACTGTGGAGGCCTGCACTTGTGGTTTCTTTATGTAAGGTTCAGTTATGTTGCGCTAGGGTATGTTACGTTTGGCTAGGTTCGAATAGGCCACTCCTACTTTTGTGCTATTCAGTCCTATTCGGCGTTTTTCTGCGCTCCGATGTGCTGTAATATGCTCTGCTTCTCTCCGGGAGACTAGCAATGTTGGTCTCGCCACGTTATGTTTTTCCACACTACGTTTGCATAGGTTAGGTTTGGCCTAGTTATGTCAGGTCATGTTCGACTTTTGTTGTACACACAGCAATGAGGTGGATTACTGCCCTCTGATGTGCTCTAGTATTATCTGCTTTGCTCTAGCGGGTTCAGCATTAGTGTTCGCGGCACGTTATGTTCAGCTAAGCTACGTTCGGGTATGTTATGTTTGGTGAGGTTAGGGTATGATAGTTTAGACTTTTGTGCTATACACTGCTATTGGCGGAATTCTGCATTCTACTGTATTCTTATATTTTCTGCATGGCTCTGGGGAGCCCGGCGATGGTAATCCCGGAGTGTCAGTTTGTGCCAGGTTACGTTTCGTTAGGTTAGGTTAGGTCAGGTTCTGTTAGAATATCTTCACCTTCTGTGCTTTTCACAGCAATGTGGGGGGTTCCTGCGCACTACTTTGCTCAAGTACGTTCTGCTTGTCTCTGTGGAGGCCTGCAATAGTAGTCTCGTCTTGTTTGGTTGATTTAGGTTAGTAGGTGCTTCTTTGGCACTCGTGCTATACAATGTTTTGCCTCGACTTCTACGCTTTAATATGCTCTAATATGCCCTGCTCGACAATGGGGACGCGAGCAATAGCGGCCATGGCACGTTAGGTTGGGCTAGGTAATGTTTGGTCATGCTAGGTTGTGCTATGTTTGGTTAGTGTAGCATTAACTTACGTGCTATACACTGTTATGCGGTGAATTCCTGTGCTCTACTATATCCTGCCAGGCTATGGGGAGCCCAGGAGCGGTGTTCGCGTCTCGTTATTTCGAGTCATGCTACGTGTGTTATGGTTAGGTTTGGCCAAGTTATGCCAGGATATCAACGGCGTTTGCTCTGTACGCTGCAATGCGCTCGATTTCTGCGCTCTACTGTGCTCTAGTACACTCTGCTTGTCCCTGGTGAGACCAGCAATAGTGGTCTCGACGCGTTAGGTTTAGTTATGCTACGTTTGCATATGACAATTTTTGTTACGTTAGGATAGAGTAGCTTAGACTTTTGTGCCATTCACCGCTGTTCAATGAAATTCTCCGTTTTACTGCGTTTCAATATGTCCTGCTCTGCTCTGGTGTGGCAAGTAATAGTGGTCTCAGCGCGATTTAGTTATATTACGTCACGTTATGGAAGGTTAGGGTGGTAATGTTAGAATTCTTTTGACTTCTGTGCTATACACTACACTCCGGCGGACGTCTGAGCGCAAAATTGCTCTACTACATGCTGCTTGGCTCCGCGGAAGCCAGGAGCTGTGGTCGCTGCACGTAATGTTGAGTTATGCTATGTCCCGTTATGTTATGTTAGGCCAGATAAGGATTGCATATCTACGGCCTTAGTGCTATTCACTGCAGTTCGGTGTTTTCTGCCCTCTACTGTGCTCTTGTACATTCTGCTTGTCTCTATGGGGGACAGAAATAACGGCTTGGCCATGTTAGGATGCGTCAGGCTTCGTCCCGTTAGGTTTGGTTGTGATGGTTAAATTAGGATATCTACGGCCTATGTGCTATTCGCCTAAATGCGGCGGTCTTCTGCGATCTACTGTGCTCTAGTATACTATGCTTGTCTCTGGGGAGGTCAGCAGTAGTCGTGTATGGCGGATAGGTGGAGTTAAGCTACGTTCGGTTTTGTTACCGTTGGCTAGGTTAGGAGAGGATGCCTACGACTTTTGTGCTACACACTGCACTTGCGTGGAATCTTGACCACTGCTGTGATCTGATATGCTCAGTTTGGCTTTGGGAAATGCCGTAATTGTGGTCTCGGCGCCTTACGCTGTGTTATGCTTCGTTTGAATGATCTACGTTACGTTAGGTTAGCTTTTCCCTGCCCTTGTTCTTTACACTGCAACGCCCAATATTTCTGTGGTCTGCTGCGCTCTATTATATTCTGCTTGGCTCTGGGGAAGTTAGCAATAGCTGAGTAGGGCGGCTTGGTGGTGTGAGGTTACGCCTGGCTATGCTATGTTTGGTTAGCTCATGCTACGAGAGCTCTGACTTTTTGCTGTACACTGCCATTGGGTGGACTTCTGCGCACTGCTGTGATCTAATATGCACTGCTTTGCTCTGTGGACGTCAGCAGTAGTTGTTGTGGCAGGTTAGTTCGTGTTATGTTACGTACGGTTAGGTTAGGTTAGGTTAGGCTTGGTCAGGTTGTCCTTGACGTTTGTGCTACACACTGCTCTTCGGAGGATTTCAACACTCTACATTGCTCTAGCGTACTCTGCTCAACACAGGGGTGGACAGTAATATCGGTCTCGTCACGTTAGGTTGGGTTTGGCCACGTTTGGTTGGGCTATGTTTGCATGTGTTAGTCTAGGATAGCGTAGACTTTCGAGCTATGCACTGTTATTCGGAGGATGCGTGCCCTCCACTCTTCTCTGCTCTAATCTGCCTGGCCCCGTGGCGGACAGCAGTAGTTTTCGCGGCATGTTAGGTTGGGTCACGTTACATTTGACTAGGTTAGGTTACTTAGTGTATGCCTAGGATAGCTTAGGCTTTTGTGCTACGCACTGCTATTCACTGGACTTCTGCGCTCTTCTGTGCGCTATCGCAATCTGCTTGTCCATGTGGACGCCATGAACACTGCTCTCGGCACGTTAGATTGAGTTACCTTACGTTTGTTTACGCTAGGTTTGGCCAAGATTTGTTCGGATGGCCTCGACCTTTGCGCAATACACTGCTGTTCAAACAATTTCAGCGATCTACGTTGCACTGCTGTAATATGCTTAGCTTTCGTGAGGCCAGCAGCAGCGGTCGTGGCATGAGAGGTTGTGTTACGTTACGTCCGCTTAAGCTACGTTCGGTTATGTTAAGATAGGATAGCACAGACTTCTGTGCTGTATACTGCTATTCGGCGAACTTCTGCGCTATACTGTGCTCTAGTATGATCTGCTTGGCCCTGGAGAGGCCAGCATTGCTGGTGCCAGCACGTTAGGTTTAGTCATGATCCCTTTGGTTAAGGAAAGCTTGTTTGGGTTAGTTTTGGACAGCTTTGACTTTCTTGGCGAAGACTGTTGATCGGTGGATTTCTGCGCTCTACTCCGCTCTATTACAGTATGCTCGGGGCTGCGGGAGCCAGGAGTGGTGGTCGCGGCACGTTATGCTCAGCTATGCAACGTTCCTTTATGTTATGTTCGGCCAGGATACGTTAGGGTATCTTCGACCCTTGCGCTCGTTGCATTGCGGCTGATTTTTGCACACTACTGTACTCCAGTACTTCCTGCACGTCTCTATGGAGGCCTGCAATAGTGGCAAGGCCATGATAGGTTGGGTTGTGCTGCGTTTGAGTGTGTTACCTTAGGCTATGTTAGGACATACTTCTTTACTTTTGGCTTTGCACAGCCGTTCGTTGAGTTTCTGTGATCTACTGCGCTGTGCAGCATTCTGCTTGACTCTGTGGTGGCCAGGAGCAGAGGTTGCGGTACGTTACGTTTAGTTATGCTACGCTTGGTTATGTTAGGTTAGGACAGGTTGTGTTACGATATCTGCGGCCTTTGTGTTATTCACAGCAATGCGGTGGATTTCTGCGCTCTACTGTGCCCTAGTACATTCTGCATTTCCCTATGGATGTCAGCAGAAGTGGTCTGGTCATGAGAGGTTTAGTTAGGCTTCGTTTGCATATGCTATGATTTCATACGTTAGGATAGGCTACTTTGACTTTTGCACTTTACACTGCTATTCGGTGGATACCTGCGCTCTACATTGCTCTACTATACACTGCTTAGCTCTTGCGAGGCGAGCAATAGCGGTCGCGGCACGTATGATTTATTTAGGTTACGCTTTGTTGGGTTAGGTTAGGCTACTTTTGGTAAGGATTGCTTTGACTTTCGTGGTATACACCGCTATTCTGTGCATTTCTGTGATCTGCTGTTCTCTGCCACGCTCTGGTTGTCTACGGGGAGGGCAGGGGCAGTGTCCGCTTTTAGTTATGCTGAGATATGCAACGTTCCGTTAGGCTTGGTTAGGTCAGGTTATGCTGTGGTACTATGGCCTTTGTTCTATTCACTGCAATGCGGTGGACTTCTGCGCTACACTGTGCTCTAGTGAATTCTGCTTGTCTCTGTGGAGGCCAGCAATAGCGGTCTCGTCATGTTAGGTTGGGTTAGACTCCGATGCGTGTGTTACGTTTGGCTATGTTAGGATACGCTGCTTTGACGTTTCTGCTGTACACTGCTCTTCGGTGGGTTTCTGCATTCTAATGTTTTCTAATCTGCTCCGTTTGTCTCTACGAACGCCAGCAGTGTCGGGCGCCGCACGTAATATCGAGTTATGCTTCGTTCGGTTAGGTTAGGTTATGCCAGGTTTGGCTACGGCATCGTCGACTTTTGTGCTATACGCTGCTGCTCTGTGGATTTCAGCGCTTAACATTGCTCTATTATACTTTACTTGGCTCAGGCAGTGCGAGAAATAGTGCTCGTGGTACGTTACGTTGGGTTATGTCACGTTCGGCTAAGTTTGGTTAGGCTATGCGTTGTCAGGAAAGCTTTGACTTTCCTGCTGTTCCCTGTTGCTCGGTGGATTTCTGTGATCTACTGTGACCTACTATAATCTATTAGGATGTGGGGAGGCCAACAATAGCCGCGGCACGTTATGTTGAGTTAGGCTACGTTTGATAAGGTTAGGATAGGTAGCGTTTCATTAGGTTATCTTTGGCTTCTGCGATATACAATGCAATGCGGTGGATTTCTGCACTCTGCCGTGCTCCAGTATGTTCTGCTTGGCTCTATGGAGCCCAGCAATATTTGCCTATTAACGTTACTTCGAGTTACACTATTTCTGGTTGGGGTTGGAGAGGTCAGGTTGGGTTGGGGTATATTTCACTCTTGTGCTTTGCACGGCAATGCGTCGGATGTCTGCGCTCTGCTCTGCTCAAGTATATTCCGCTTGGCCGTGTGGTGGCTAGAGATAGTGGTCTCGGTGCGTTAGGTTCTTATAGGTTACATATGCTTGTGTTACGTTTGGTAAGGTTAGGATAGGATAGCCCCGCCTTCCGCGATATACATTGCTATACAATGCCTACGCTGCTAAGATAGGTCATGTTGGGATAGGGTATCTTTGATCTTTGTGATATACACAGCAATGCGTTAGATCTCTGCACTCTACTGTGCTCAAGTATATTCTGCCTGACTCTGGTGTACCAACAATAGTGGTCTAGGCGCGTTAGGTTGAGTTATGCTGCGTTTGGTTATGTTACGCTCTGTGTGGTTAGGTTTGTATAGTTTGGACTTTTGTACTAGACACTGCCATCCGCTGCTTTCGGCGCTATACTTTATCCCAATATCCCCCACTTGACTCTGCAAAGTCCAGCAATAGTGGTCCCGGAGTGCTAGTTTGTGCAATGTTACGTAGGTTCATGGTACGTTTGGCCGGGATATGATACGATATCCAAGTCTTCTTTTCTTTACACTACTATTCGGTGCATTTCCGCGATCGAGATTGCTCTACTACACTCCTCTCGGCTCTGAGGAGGCGAGCAGTGGTGGTCGTGGCACGCTAGTCTGGGTTAGGATACATTTGGTTTGGTTAGGTTAGGTCAAGTTTAGTTAGAATAGCTACGACCTTCGTACTATACACAACTATGTGGTGGATTCGTGAGATCTACTGAGGTCCAATATATTCGGCTTTTCTCTGGGGGCGTAAGCATCAGTGGTCACGACCACTTGTGTTCAGTTATGCTACGTTCCGTTAGGTTGGGTTAGGTCAGGTTAGGTTAGGACATCTACGACTATTGTGCTATTCACTGCAATGCGGTGGATTTCTGTGCACTACTGTGCTCTAGTACATTCTACTTGTACCTGTGCGAACCAAGAATAGCGGCCTCGCCATGTTAGGTTACGTTAGGTTACCTTTGGGTATGTTACGTTTGGCTAGGTTTGGACAGGCTACTTTGACTTTCGTGCTATTCACTGCTAGTACGTGGCTTCTGCGCTCTGGTGTGCTCCGATATGCTCCGCTTGGCACTTGGGTGGCCAGTAACAGTAGCCTCGGCACGTAAGTTTGGGTTAGGTTACGTTTTGTTAGGCTGGGTTCGGATGGTTAGATCAAGATGTATACGGTTTTTGTGCTATACATTGCAGTGCGGTGGATTCCTGCGCTCTGCAGTGCTGTAGTATATTCTGCTTGGCGCTGGGAATGTCAACAATGATGGTCTCCATTGGTTAGGTTCAGTTATGTTACGTTTGGTTATGTTACTTTCGGTGAGGATGGGATGGGATGGTTTAGACCCTTTTGCTGTACACTGCTTTATGTACAATTCTCAGCTCGACTCTGTGGAGGCGAGCAAAGGTGGTCGTGGTACATCAGGTTGAGTCAGGTTACGTTTGGTTATGTTAGGTTAGGCTACGTTTGGTTAGTATGACCACTACTTTCGAGCTATACACTGTTATTCGGTGTATTTCTGTGATCCATTATGCTCTACTAAATTCAGCCCGTCTCTAGGGAGACCAGATGCATTTGTCGCCGCCCGTTGCCTTGAGCTATGCTACGCTTAGTTATGTTAGGCTAGGCCATGTTAGGTTCGGGTACTTTCGACTTTTGTGAAATTCACTGCAATGCGGTGGATTTCTGCGCGCTACTGTGCTCTAGTACATTATGCTTTTCTCTGTGGAGACCTGCAATAGTGGTCTCGTAATGTTACGTCGAGTTAGTCTACGTTTGGGTATGTCACGTTTCGTTACGTTAGGATATGCAACTTTGACTTTCGTGCCTTTCACTGCTTTCCGGCGGATTTCTGTGGTCTACTGTGCTCTACTACAATCTGCTTTGCTCTGGGGAGGCCAGGAGCAGTGTTCGCGGCACGTTGCGTAGATCAATGCTCCGCTTGGTTAGGTTAGGTTAGGCCAGGTCAGGTTAGTGTACATTCGACTTATGTACTATAATCTGCTGTTCAGTGAATTCCTTCGCTCTACAGTGCCCTACTCTACTCTACTCAGCACAAATCTCGAGAGGCGAACAATAGTGGTCGCGGCACGTCAGGTTAAGCTAGGTTACGTTTGGTCTGGTTGGGTTAGGATACGTTTGGCTAGGTTAGCTTTGACTTTCGCTCTATACACTGTTATCCGGTGGAGTTCGGCGTTCTGCTGTGCTCTAGTTCCTTCTGCTTATCTTTGTGGAGGACAGCGATAGTGATCTCGTCACGTTAGGTTGAGTTAAGCTGCGTTCGGTTATGTTACACTAGGCTAGGTTGGGATTGGCTACTTTGACTTCTGCGCTATTCACTGTCGGACCACTTCGCTTCAATATGCTCTAATAGCCTCTGCTTGGCTCTGCGGTGGCCAGTGATGTTGGTCTCGGCACGTTAGTTTGAGTAGGGTTACGTTTCGTTAGGTTAGGTTAGGAGTGCTTGGTTAGGATTTCTTGGTCTTTTGTGCCATAAACTGCTATTCGATGGATTCTGCGTTCTACAGTGCCCTGCTATACTCAGCTTTACTCTGGGGCGGTGAACAATAGTGGTCATGTCATGTCAGTTTGTGTTACGATGCGTTTGGTTAGTTCTGGTATGGTTAAGTTTGGTTAGGGTACCTTTGACTTTCGTGCTATACACTGTTGTCAGGTGGATTTCTGTGATCCACTGTGCTCTACTACATTCTGCTTTGTTTCGGGAGGCCAGGAGCATTGTTCGTGGCACGTCATGTTGGGTTGTGCTGCGTTTGGATATGTTAGATTAGTACAGGTTAGGTTAAGATATAATGGGATTTTGTGCTATTCGCTGCATTGCGGTGGATTTATGCGATCTACTGTGCCCTATTTCATTCTGCTTGTCTCTGTGGAAGCCAGCAATAGTGGCCTCGTCATTTTAGGTTGAGTTAGGCTTTGTTTCGTTGGATTAGGTCAGATTAATCTCGGTCAGGTTAACATAGACGATCGTGCTGTACGCTGCTGTTCTGAGTACTTCTGCGACGTACTGTGCTCTACCGTATTATGCTTAGAACTGGAGATGCCACCAATAGTGGCCGCGGCAAGTTACGTTGGTGTAGGCTACGTTTGGTGATGTTATGTTGGCTTGGGTTAGCTCTGGATAGATACGACTTTTGTGCTGTACGCTGCGAATCTATGGATTTATGCGCTCTACTGCCTTCTAGTATGTTAAGCTCGACTCTGGGGTGGCTAGCAATAGTGGCCGTGGTGCGTTAGGTACAGCTATGTTAGGTTTGTTAGCGATAGGATTGGAAATTATACGATAGGCTACTTCGCCTTTTGTGCTATACAACGCTATTCGTTGGATTCCTGCCCTCTAATGTGCTCTAGTACGCTCTGTTTGGCTTCACGGCGGCCGTAACGAGAGGTCGCGACACCTTATGCTGTGTTATACTACGTTCGGTTATGTTAGGTTATGTCACGTTTGGTTTAAATATTTTTGGCTTTTGTGATATACACTGCAATGCGTCTGATATCGGCGCTCTACTCTGCTCTTGTATATGCTGCATGGCTCTGGGGGGCCTGCAGTGGCCTCTAATACGTTCTGCTTTGTTCTGGAGGACCCAGCAATATTTGCGTCATAATGTTATTCTGAGATACACTACGTGCGGGTCGGCTAAGTCGTGTCAGGTTAGGTTACCTTACCTTCCACTTTTGGGCATTGCATTGCTATGCGGTGTATTCCTCTGTTCCACTGTGCTCTACTACATTCTGCTTGACCACGGAGAGGCCAGGAGCAGCGGCCGCTGTGCGCTATGCTGGGATTTGCTGCCATAGGTTAGGTCAGGTTAGGCCAGATTTTGCTTCGATGTCTGCGGCTTTTGAGCTGCTCACTGCAATGCGGTAGATTTCTGCGTTCTACTCTGCTCTAGTGCATTCTGCTTGTCTCTCTGGAGGTCAGTAATAGTGGTCTCGACATGCTTGTTCGAGTCAGGTTGGGTTAGGTTCCGTTAGGTTAGGTTAGGGCAAGCTACTTAAACTCTTGTGCTAAGCACTGCTATTCGGTGGATGTCTGCTCTCCCACCTGCTCTAATTGTCTCTGCTTGGCTCTGGGGAGGCCAGCAGAGTTGGTTTCGTCCCGTCATGTTTAGTTACACTACGTTTGGACAGGTTAGGTAAGGTCAGGTTAGGTCATGCCATTTTTAACTTTTGTGCCATACACAGCAATGCGGTGGATTTCTGCGCTGTGTTGCGCTTTAGTATGTTCTACTTGTCTCTGGAGCGGCCTTTAGTAGTTGTCTCGGCTCGTTAGTTTGAGTTGCGTTACGCTTCGTTCGGTTAGGTTAGGAAGGTTTCGTTGGCGTTTCATCGACATTTGTGCTATGCACATCTATTCCGAGTTTCTCCGCCCTCTGCATTGCTCTACTATACTCCGCCCGACACTGGGGATTCGAGCAATAGCGACCGTGACACGCTAGGTTGTGTTATGTTATCATTGGTAAGTTCAGGTTAGGCTATATTTGGTTATAGTAGCATAGACTATCGTGCTATACACTGTTATTCGGTGTATTTCTGTTATCTTGTTATGTTATGATTGGTAAGTTCAGGTTAGGCTATATTTGGTTATAGTAGCATAGACTATCGTGCTGTACACTGTTATTCGGTGTATTTCTGTTATCCACTGTGCTCTAGTACCTTCTGCTAGTCTTGATGGAGGACAGAAATCGTGGTCTCGTCATGTTAGATTGAGCTGGGAAACGTTTGAGTTTGTCACGTTTGTCTAGGTTAGGATAGGCTACTTCCACTCTTGTGACTTACACTGACATTCGGTGGATTTCCGCCCTCTAGTGCGCTCTGCTATATTCCGCTTGTCTCTGTCGAGGCCAGCAATAGCGGTCTCGTCGTGTGAGGGTGAGTTAGGCTACGTTCGGGTGTGTTACGTTTGGCTAGGTTACGAAAGGCTACTTTGACTTCTGTGCTATACACTGCAATTCGGTGGATTTCTGCGCCCCAATGTGCTCTGGTGTACTGTGCTTGCCTCCGCGTATGCCAGCAATAGTGGTCGTGGCACGTTACGTTGAGTTATGTTACGTTTAGTTAAGGTAGGTTATGGGACGTTTGCTTAGGAAAGCTTTGACTTTACGTGCTATAGGCTGTTATTCGTTGTATATCTGTGATCTACCGTGTTCTAATGCAATCTGCTAGGCTATGGGGAGGGCAGAAGCTGTGGCCGCAGCACGTTATGTTTGGTTATACTTCGTTTGGTTAGGTTAGGTTAGGAGAGGCTAAGCCAGGTTATCTACGACTTTTTTGCTATTCACTACATTGTGGTTTATTTCTGCGCATAACTGCCCCTAGTACGTTCGGCTTGCCTCTGTGGAGGGCAGCAGTGGTGGTCCCGTCCTGTTAGGTTGAGAAGGGTTACGTTCGGTTACGTTACGTTTTGGCTATGTAGGGGTAGTCAACTATGACCTTTATCCTGTACACTGCTTTTCGGTAGATTTCTGTACTCTTATGTGCTCTAATATGCTCTGCTCTGCTCTATGAAGGCCATCAATAGCGGTCGCTGCACGCTACATTGCGTTATGCAACGTTAGGTTAGGTTAGGTTATGCCGGGTTAGGTTAATATATCCTCGACTTTTGCGCAATGCACTGCTATTCGGTGGATTCCTGCGCTCTACATTGCTCTACTATACTCTGCACGACTCTCGGGAGGCAAGCAATAGTGGTCGTGGCACGATATTTTGAGTTAGGTTATGATTGGCTATGTTACTTTGGTCTAAGTTTGTTTAGGACAGATTCGATTCTCGTGCCATACACTGTCACTGGGTGGATATTTGTTATCTTCTGTCCTCTACCACGTTCTGCTTGGCCCAGTGGAGGCCAGGAACAGTGGTGGCGGGTCGTTATGTTGGGCTATGCTACGTTTGGTTTGGTGAGGTTAGGACAGGTTATGCAAGCATATCCACGGCTTTTGTGCTATTCACTGCAATGCGGCCAATTTTTGCTCACCACTCTGCTAAAGTACATTCTGCTTGTCTCTGTGGAGACCTGCAATGGTGGCCACGCCATGTTAGGCTCAGTTATGCTACGAATGGATATGTTACGTTTGAATAAGTTAGAATATGCTACTATGATTTTTGTGCGTTACAGTGCAATGTTGTGTGTTTCTGTGATCTACTGTCCACTGCTACAGTCAGCTTGTCTCTCTGGAGGCCAGGAGCAGTTGTCGCCGCACGTCATATTGAGATATGCTACGTTCGCTTTGGTTATGTTAGGGTATCTTCGACTTTAGTGCTGTGCACTGCTATTCGGTGCGTTTTTGAGCTCTAATGCGCTCCAGTGTGCTCCGCTTGGTTCTGGGAGGCCAGCAGTATTGGACTCGTCACGTTATATTTCGCTACACTACGTTCAGGCAGGTCAGGTTAGACCAAGTTACGGCAGGGTATGTTTCACTTTTGCGCTGAACACTGCAATGCGGTGGATTTATGCGCTCCGCTCTGCTCCAGCATTCTCTGCTTGTCTCTGTGGAGGCCAGCAATAGTGGTCTCGGCACGTTATCTTAAGCAATGCTGCGTTCGGTTATGTTACGTTTGGATGGTTAGGGTAGGATATCCTAGGCTTTTCTACTATTCGCGGCAACTCGCGGATTTCTACGCTCTGCTGTGCTCTAGTGTATTCTACTTGGCTCATGGGAGGACAGAGATAATGGTCTCGGAACGTCAGATTGAGCTATGCTACGTTCAATTTTGTTACGTATGGTGACGTTAGGATGGGATATTTCAGACTTTGATGCTATGCACTGCTATTCGGATGATGTCCGCGCACTACGTACCTCAACTATCCTCCGCGAGACTATGGGCAGGCGAGCAATGGAGGTCGCAGCACGTTAGGTTGAGTCAGGTATGTTTGGTTAGGTTATGCTCGGTGAGGTTCGGATAGGATAGTTAAACCTCTGCGCTATACACTGCCATCCACCGATTTCTGCGCTCTACTGCGCTCTAATATTTTCTGCTTTTCTCTGCGGAGGCCAGAAATAGTGGTCTGGTCATGATAGGTTGAATTAGGATTCGTTTGGATTTGCTACACTTGGCAGGGTTAGGATAGGCTGCTATGACCTCTGCCCCATTCACTGGCTTGCAGTAGATATCTGCGATCTAATGTGCTCTAATGTGCTCTGCCTGGCTCTGGGAATGCTAACAATATTGGTTTTGTCAAGCTGTGTTTAGATACAGTATGTTTGGGTAGATAAGGTATGGTCAGGTTTTGTAAGGATATATTTGACTTCTGCGCTATACACTGCAATGCGGTGGATTTCTGCGCTCGGCTGTGCTCTGGTATATTCTACTTGGATCTGGGGAGGCCAAAAATAGTGGTCTCGGCTCGTTAGATTGAGCTATCTCGCGTTTGGGTATGTTACGTCTGGTGAGGTTAGTAAAGGATAGTCTAGGCTTTTGTGCTATACACGGGTGTCTGCGGATTTCTGCACTCTGATTTGCTCGAGTGTATTGTGCTTGGCTCTTAGGAGGACAGAGATAATGGTCTCGCAACGTCAGGTTGAGCTATGCTACGTTCAATTTTGTTACGTATGGTGAGGTTAGGATGGGACAGTTCAGACTTTTGTGCAATGCACTGCTATTCGGAGAATGTCCGCGCTCTACATATCTCTACTATATTCCGCTCGACTATGGGAAGGCAAGCAATAGAGGTCATGGCACGACAGGTTGAATTAGGTTTATTTTGTTAATTTGGGTTAGGTTGAGTTTGGTTAGGATGGCTATGACATTCGCGTTGTGCACTTCTTTTCGGTGTATCTCTGTGATCTACAGTGCACTACGGATCACTGCGCTCTACTCTCCTATAGTAAGCTCTGCTCGAGGCCAGCAATAGTGGTCGTGGTACGTTAGCTTGTGTCATGTTACGCTTGTTTATGTTATGATTGGACGTATTAAGATTGGACAGCATCGACTTTTGTGCTATACTCTGCTATTCGGAGGACTTCGGCGCTCTGGTGTGCTCTAGTATGTTCTGTTTGGCACCGCCGTGGCCGGCAATAGTGGCCTTGGCACGTTAGGTTGACCTATGCTACGTTCGGCCCTTTTACGTTTGGTGAGGTTAGGACAGGATAGCGTAGGCTTTTTTGTATTAACCGCTATCTGCGGATAACTGCGCTCTACTGTGTGTAATATTTTCAGCTTGGCTGTGACGAGGCCAGTAGTAGTGGTCTCGGCAAATTTGGTTGAGTTAGGTTACGCTTCGTTAGGTTAGGTTAGGAAGATTCGATTAGAATTTCTCAGACTTTTGCGCTACACACTGCTATTTGGTGGACTCCTGCGCTCTACATTGCACTTTTATAATCTGATCGACTACGGGGATGAGAGCAATGGTGGCCGTGGCACGTTAGGTTGTGTTATGTTACGATTGGTTAGGTTAGGTTTGGCTATTTTGGTTAGGGTGGCTACGACTTTACGGATATAGACTGTTATTCGGTGGACTTCTGTGTTCGACTGTGCTCTACTGCATTCTGCTTGGCTCTGGGGAGGCCAGGTGCTGTGGTCGCGGCACGTTGCATGGAGCTATGCTACGCTTCGGTGTGTTACGTTAGGTCTGGTTGGGTTAGGACATCTTCGACTTTTGTGCTATTCACTGCAATGCGATGGATTTGGGCGCTGCAATGTGCTGTAGCACATTCTGCTTGTCTCTGTCGAGGCCCGCAATAGTGGCCTCGCAATGTTAGGTTGAGTTAGACTACGTTCGGGTATGTCACGTTTGGCAAGGTTAGGATAGGCTACTCTGACTTTTGTGCTATTCACTGCTATTCGGATGATTTCTGCGCTGTAATGCGCTCTAATATGCTCTGCTTGACTCTGGGATGCCAGCAATGCTGGTCTCGTCACGTTGTGTGTAGTTACACTACGTTTGGATATGTTAGGTGAGGTCAAGTTCTGCTAGGGTATGCTATACTTTAGTGGCATACACTGCAATGCGGCGGATTTCTGCGCGATGCTGTGCTCTAGTATCTTCTGCTTGGCCCTGTGGAGGCCAGCTATTGTGGTTTCGGCACGTTAGGTTGAGCTACGCTACGTCCGGGAATGTAACGTTTGTTGAAGTGAGGATATTGTTGTTCAGGCATTTCCACTATATACTGCAATCCTTGGAATTATGCTCCCTACTGTGTTTTAATATATTCAGCTTGGCTCTGGGGACTCCAGCGATAGTGATCAGGGCACGTTAGTTTGGGTTATATTACGTTTGGTTAGGTTAGTTTATGTCAAGCTCGGTCAGGTTATCTTTGACTTTCGTGATATACACTGCTATTCGGACGACTTCTGCACTCGACTGTGCTATGCTACATTCTTCTTGGCCCCTTGGGAGGACAGGAATAGTCGCGGCACGTTATGTTGGGTTAGGCTACGATTGATTATGTTATGTTCGTTTATGTCTCGTTAGGATGGCTCCACCTTTCATGCTGTACACTGTTATTCGTCGGCTTCCCGTGATCTACTGCGCTCTACCGTATTCTGCTTGGCTCTGTGGAGTCCAGCAGCATCTTCGTCCTTTGCGCTATTCACTGCAATGTGGAGTATTTCTGCGAACTACTGTGCTCTAGTACACTATGCTTGTCTCTTAGGAGGTCAGCAATAGTTGTCTCGTAGTGTTAGGTTGAGTTATGTTACGTTCAGATATGTTAAGTTTGGCTAAGTTAGGATAAGCTACTTCGACTTTTGTGCAGTGCACTGGTCTCCCTTGAGTTTCTCTGATCTGCTGCGCTGTACTTTATTCTACTTGGCTCTGAACTGGACAGAGGTAGTGGTCTCGGCACGTTAGGTTGCGTAAGGCTTCGTTCCGTTAGGTTAGGTTAGGATGGCTCGGTTAGGATTTCGTTGACTTTTGTTTTGTAAACCGCAATTCTGAGGGTTCCTGTGCTCTACATAGCTCTACTATACCTTGCCTGACTCATGGGAGGCTAGAAATAGTGGTCGCTGCACGTTACTTTGTGTTAGACTATGTTTGGTTATGTTAGGTTGGGATAAGTTTGCTTAGGATACCGTTGACTTCCACTGCATACACCCTTTTCAGGTTGACTTCTGCGAACCACTCTGCTCTACTACATCATGCTTGTGTCTGGGGAGGCCTGGAGCAGTGGCCGCGGCAGGTCATGTTGGGTTATGCTGTGTTTGGTTATCCTAGATTATGTCATGTTACGTTAGGGCTCCTTCGGCCTTTATGTCATTCACTGCATTGCGGTGAATTTCTGCACTCTAATGTCCTCTAGTACATTTTGCTTGTCCCTGTAGAGGACAGGAATGGTGGTCTCGTAGTATTAGGATGACCTTGTCTACGTCCGGGTATGTTACGTTTGGCCTGGTTAGAATAGACTACCTAGACTTTTGTGCTATTCAATGCTATTCGGTGGTTCTCTGCGCTCTAATGAGCTCTAACTTGCTCCGCTTGGCCCTACGAAGGACACGAATACCGGTCGCGGCACGTTATATTGGTTTATGCGAAGATTGATTAGGCTACGTTATGCGAGGTTAGATAGGGATTTCCTCGACTTTTGTCCTATACACTGCTATTCGGTTGATTTCTTCGCTCTGCATTGCTCTACTATACCCTTGTCGTCTCTGGGGATGCGAGCAACAGTGGCCACGACGCGTTAGGTTGAATTATGTTACGATTGGTTAGGTAAGGTTGGGTAATATTTGGTTAGGTTTGCTTTGCCTCTCGTGCTATACATAGTTTTTTGGTGGGTTTCTGTGATCTACTGTGCTTTACCACATTCTGCTTGGCTCTGGGATGGCCAGCAATAGTGGTCTCTGCATTTCACGTTGAGCTGAGGACACTCACGGTTAGGTTGTGTTAGGACATGTTTGAAAAGTATAGTTT
This sequence comes from Eufriesea mexicana, assembly GCF_001483705.2. Classification (NCBI taxonomy): domain Eukaryota; kingdom Metazoa; phylum Arthropoda; class Insecta; order Hymenoptera; family Apidae; genus Eufriesea; species Eufriesea mexicana. The sequence continues at coordinate 273,974 of NW_016908884.1, read as the reverse complement.
TTGCTCTTGTGCACTACACTGCTATTCGTTGGACTTCTGCGCTCTACAGTCATCTAGTATGTCCAGCTTGGCTCCGGGGAGAGCAGCAATTGCGGCCTCGGCACTTTAGGTTGCTTTAAGCTATGTTTGTTTATGTTCCATTTCTTTGTGTTAGACACGGGTAGCTCCGACTTTTCTGAAATGAACTACGATTATATGGATTTCTGCGTTATACTCACCACAAATGCGTTCTCCTTGGCTCTGGGGATGACAGAAATAGTGCTCGCGGCAGGTTAGGTTCAGATAGGATACGTTCGGTTATGTTGCGGTTGGTTTTGTGAGGCGAGGACAGCTCTGAGTTTATCGCCATACCCTGCTATTAGGAGGACTTCCGCGCCCGACAGTGCCATAACATTTTCAGCTTTGCTCTGTGATGGCCAGCAACAGTGGCCAGGGCAAGTAGTGTTGGGTCAGGTTAAGCTCGGTTAGGTTGGGTTATGCTAAATTTGGTTATGTTGGCTTAAGGAAAGTTAGGTAAGGGTAACTTTAAGTTTGTGTTCTACAATGCTGTTCCGGGGACATCTGCGCTCGACTGCGCTCTAGTATGTCCTGCTCGGCTCTGGAGAGGACAGAAATAGTGGTCGCTGCACGTCGGTGTAGGTTAGGATTGGTTCGGTTACGTTACGGATCCCTAGGTCTGGAGAGGATAGCTATGCCTTTAGTGCGATAGTCTGATATTAGGTGGAATCCTGCGCCCTAAAGTGCTCTAGTGTTTTCGGCTTCGCCCTGGAAACGCCAGCGATTGTGGTCTCAGCACGTTACGATCTGTCAGGCTAAGTTTAGCTATGGTCGGTTGGTTTGGGTTAGGTCAGGGTAGCTTTGACTTTTCTGATGTACGCTGCGATTATATGGTTTCCTCCGTTCTGCTCTACACTAGCGTGTTCCGCTTGTCTCTGCAGAGGGCAGCATTAGTGGTGTCGGCACGTTAGATTGAGTTAGGTTGGCTTTGGTCATGTTACGTTTGGTTAGGTCAGGAGGGGATAGCTTTGTGTTCAGTGCTGCCGTCTACTAGTAGGCGGATCTCTGCACCCAACAGTGCTCTAATATATTCAGCCTGGCTCTGGAAAGGCCAGCAATTGTGGTGTAAGCACGTTACGTTGGGATATGTTACGTTCGGTTAGGTTGGTTTCGGCTATGCTTGGTCAGGGTAGCTTTATCTTTTGCTCTGAAAACTGCTCTTCGGTGGATTTCTGCGATCTGCTGGGCTCTAGTATGCCCTGCTTGTCCCTGGAGAGGCCAGAAATAGTGCTCGCGGCCCGTCAGTGTAAGTGAGGATACGTTCGGTTATGTTTCGATTCCGCAGGTTAGGAGAGGATAGCCATGCCTTTAGTGCTATAGTCTGCTATTAGGTGGACTTCCGCCCCCTACTATGCTCTAATATTTTCATCTTGGCTCTGGCAATGCCAACAACAGTTGTCTCGGCACGATATGATCAGTCAGGTTTCGTTCGGTTATGCTGGGTCAGGATAGGTTTGGTCAGGATAGCTTTGACTTTTGCGCTGTACGCAGCTTTTCGGTGAATCCCTGCGTCCAACTGTGGTCCGGTACGTCCTGCTCGACTTTGGGGAGGGCAGAAATAGCGGTCTCGGCATGATACGTTGAGATTGTTTACGTTCGGTTTGGTTGGCTTAGGAAATATTCGGTGAGGATATCTTTGACTTTTGTACTCTACACTCCTTTTCGGGGGATTCGTGCGCTCCACTGCGATCTAGTACGTCCTTCTTGGCTCTGGAGGGGCCGGAAATAGTGTTCGCGGCACGCCATTGTAAGTTAGGATAGGTTCGGTTACGTTACGGATCTCTAGGTCTGGAGAGGATAGCTATGCCTTTAGTGCTATAGTCTGCTATTATGTGGACTCCTGCGCCCTGCAGTACTCTTGTGTTCCCATCTTCTGCCTGGAAAGGCCAGCAATTGTGGCCACGGCACGTTATAATGAGTCCGGTTACGCTCGGTTACGTTGGGTCGGGCTAAGTTTAGACAGAATAGCTTTAACTTTTGTCCTATACACTGCTATTCCGTGAGCGTGTACGCTCTACATACCTCTACTATACCCTGCTCGACTCAGTGGATGCCAGTAATGGTGGTCTCGTCCCGTTAGGTTGCGTTAGGTAACGTTTGGCTGCGTTATGTTAATTTTGGTCAGGCTTGGGTAGATTTGACTTTCGTGTTATACGCTGCTATTCGATGGATTTCTACAGTCAGCTGTGCTGTAGTATGTTCTGCTTCGCTTTGGGGAAGACAGTAATTGCGGTCTCGACGACATAGATTGGCATATGGTACGTTTTGATAGGTTATGTCAGCTCTGGTTAGGTTTGTATAACTTCGACTTTTCTGCTAGACCGTGCGATTCTATGGATTTAGGGGCTCCAATCTACCCTAATATGCCCTGCTTGGCGATGGGCGCCGGAAACTTTGGACTCGGCACGTTAGGCTTTGTTAGTCTACGTTTGGTAATGATAGATTAGGACAGGTTGGTTCAGGGTTTCTTTGACTTTTGCGCTATACACTGCTATTCGGCGGACTTATGCGCTCTACTGTGAAGTAGTATATTTTGCTTGGCTATGGGGTGACCAGCAGTAGTGCTCTCGGCTCGTTAGTTTGTGTTCGATTGCATTTGGTTAGGATAGTTTATGTTAGGTTAGGCTGGGGTAGCTTTGACTTTTGTTCTACACACTCCTCTTCTATGGACTTGTGCGCTATAATTTGCCGTCTCACGCTCTGCTTATCTCCGGGGATGCCAGGAATGATGGTCGCGTCAAGTTAGGTGGAGCTATGCTGCATGCGGTTAGGTAATGTGTGACTAGGTTTGGTTAGGGTATATTTGTCTTTTGTGATATACACTGCTGTTCGGTAGATATCAGCGCTCTACATTGCTCTGCCATACTGTGCTTAGCTTTCGTGAGGCTAGCAATAGCGGTGGTGGCACGCAAGGTTTGGTCACGTTACGTCAGCTGATGTTACGTTTGGATATGTTTGGATAGGATACCCTTGACTTCGGTGCTATGCAATGCTCTTCGGTGGATTTCTGCGCTATACTGTGCTCTAATATGCTCCGCTTTCCCTTGGAGAGGACAGCAACTGTGGTATCTGCACGTCACGTTGTGTTAATATACGTTTAGTTATGTTACAATTGGATACGTCAGGCGTGGATAGCTCTAACTTTAGTCGTACACAGTTTTACTTGGGGGATTTCTGCGTTCTACTGCTTACTAATATTCTCTGCTTTGCTCTGGGGAGGCCAGAAATAGTGGCTGCGTCGCGTTAAGTTAATTTATGTTACTCTCGGTTAGGTTAGGTTTGTTTGGGTTAGTCTCGGATATCATTTATTTTTCTTTTTTTCACTGCCACCGTATGGACTTCTGCGCTTTGCTCTCCTCTCATATGTGCTGCTTTCCTCTGGAGAGGTCAGCAATAGTTGTCTAGGCACATTAGATTGCGGTTCTTGGCTCTCGTGAGGCCAGCGAAAGCGGTCGTGGCACCCCACGCTGTGTTACGTTACGTCTGGTTATGTCTCGTTTGGTCAGGTTAGGGGAGGAAAAATTCGATTTTTGTGTTATACAGTGCTGTTCGGTGGATATGTTCGCCCTACGATGCGCTAGTATGCTCTGCTTGGCTCTGGCGACGACGGCAATAGTAGCCTCTGCACGTTAGGTTAAGCTTGGTTACGTTTGGTTAGGTTAGGATAGGGTACACCCTCGTCTTCTGCGCCGCATACTGCTTTCGATGGAATTCGCCGCTCTAGTGTCCACTAATTTGCCTTGCTTGGCTTTGGGGAGAACAGAAATAATGGTTTCGGCACGTTACATTTAGATAGGTTACGTTGGGCTACGTTAGGATTGGTTAAGTTAGGATATGGTAGCTTCAACCCTTGTGCAATGCATACTATTCGTTGGATTTCTGCGCTGTACTGTGCTCTATCATATTCTGCTTGTCTCTGGGGACGCCAGCAGTAGTGTTCGCGGTACGTTTGTTTCGGTTATGTTACGCTTCGCTAGGTTAGGTTAGGTTAGGTTTGGTCAGCATGTCTCTGACTTTTGCGCTATACACTGCAATGCGGTCGATTTCGACGCTCTGATGTGCTCTTATATGCTCCACGTGGCTCAGGGGAGACCCGCAATAGTGGTCTCGGAACGATAGGTTCAGTTACTCTACGCTTGGTAATGCTGGATTAGTCTGGATTAGGTTAGTATACCTTTGACTTCTCTGCTGTGCATTGCCACTCTGTGGATTTCAGCTCTCTACCTTCCTCTAATATGATCAGTTTGGCTCTAGGGAGGCCAGCGATGGCGGTCGCCGCACGTCAAGTTGGCTATGCTACGTTTGGTTAGGATACGTTGCCTTTGTTATGCTTTGCTAGGTACGGATTTCGTGATCTAATACACCTTGCTCAACGCTTGGGCTACCAGCCCAACAGTTTGTTCGGGTTAGGCTTTGGTTGCTTAGACATTTCCGATATACGCTGCGATTGTTTGGATTTCTGCGTTCTACTATAAACTCATATGTTCTGCTTGGCTCTGCGGGTGCCAGCGACCACGGGCGCGGCAAATTAGGTTGTGTCAGGTTACGCTTGGTTATATTACGTTTGGCTATGCTAGGTGAAGGTTGCTTTCACTTTTGTGCTATACACTGCTTCTCGGGGCATTTTTGCGATCTATATTGCTCTACTATGCCCTACTTTTCTCTGGGAAGGCCTGAAATAGCAGTCCCTGCACGTTATGTTGTTTTAGGCTTCGTTAGGTTGGGATAGGTTATGACAGGTTGGGTTAGGATACCTTCCACTCTTTTGCTATACGCTGCAATTCGGTGGATTACTGCGCTCCACTGTGCTCTAGTATATTATGCTTGGCTCTGGGGAGGGCAGCAATGGTGGTCTCGGTGCGTCAGGATGGGATATGTTACGTTCGATTACGTTACATTCCGTCAGGATAGGATAGGGCAGCTTTGACTTTTTGTGCTATAAACCGCTATACGGTCGATTTCTGTGATCAACTGTGCACTATTGTGTTATGCCTCCCTCTGTGGAGGCCGGCAATAGTGGTGGAGGCACGTTTGGTTGAGTTACGTTACGCATGGCTTGGTTAGGGTAGGCTATGTTTGGTTATGGTAGCTTTGACTTTTGTGCTACACACTGCTGTCCTATCGGATTCTGCTTTCTTGTGTGCGCTATCACTGTTGTGCCAAGTTCGGCTATGTCAGGTTTGGTTAGGTTTGGTTAGGACTGCATTGACGTGTGGGCTATACACTGCAATCGGGAATGCTTCAGCGTACTGCATTGCTCTGCTGTACACTGCTCAGCTCTCGTGAGGCCAGCAACAGCTTTCGTGGCATGTCAGGCTGGGTTACGTTACGTCTGCTTATGTTACGTTATGTTAGGGTAGGATAACTTTGACTTTTGTGCTGTACACTGATATTCGGTGGATTTTTGGACTCTACATGGCTCCACTCTACTCTGCTGGTCTATGTGGAGGACTGCAATAGAGGTATCGGCACGTTAGATTGAGTTATCCCGCGTTTCGTTAGGCTATGTTAGTCTGGCCTAGGTTTGGATAGCTATGACTTACGTGGTGTACACAGCATTCGGTGTACTTCTGCATTTTACTGTTTTCGTGTACGCTCTGCTTGGCTCTGGGATGGACAGCAATAGCGGTCTCGGCAAGCTAGTTTGAATTACGTTGCCTCTGGTTATGTTACGCTCGGTTCGGTTGGGACAGAGCAGCTTATGCTTTTCTGCTATACACTGCTCTTCGGTGGACTTTTGCGATCTACACTGATCTAGGATGCTCTGCTTGTCTCTGGGGTTGCTGGAAATGGTGATCTCGGCACGTTAGGGAGAGTTAGGCTACGCTTGGTTACGTCATGTTAGTTTGGGATAGGCTTGGATAGCTTCGGCTTTCTTGTTATAAACTGTTATTCAGTCCAATTCTGCGCTCCACTGTGCTCTAATATACTCCTCTTGAATTAGGGGTGGCCAGCAGTAGTGCTCGCGGCACGATGCTCTGTGTTATGTTACGATTGTCTATGATACGGTTTGTTCGGTTGCGAAGGGATGGCTTCAACTTTTGTGATGTACACTGCTATTCGGTGGATTTCGGCGCTCTACTGTGCTCTAGTATGTCCTGCTTTGCTCTGTGCAGGGCAGTAATAGCGGTCTCGTCACGTTAGTTTTAGTTATGCTATTTTTGGATATGTCACGTTAGTTCGGTTTATGCTTTGGTGGCCTTGACTTTTCCAATGTACACTGCGGTTCTGTGTATTTCTGCGTTCTACTCTCCACTGTTGTCTTCTGTTTGGCTCCGGAGAGGCCAGTGATTATCGACGCGGCACGATAGGATAGGTTGTGCTACGTTCGGCTATGTTACGATTGGATAGGTTAGGAGAGGATAGCTTCGACCTTGGTGCTATAGTCCTCTACAAGGCGGATCTCTGCGGCCTACTGTGCTCTAATATCTTCAGCTTGGCTCTGGGAAGTCCGGCAATGGTGGTTTCGGCACGTTACGCAGAATCAGGTTGCGTTCGGTTAGGTTAGTTAGACTACGTTTGATAAGGGCGGCTATAACTTTCGTTCGTTACACTGATATATGATTTATTTCTGCTTTCTACTGCGCTGTAGTATACCCTGCTTGGCTCTGGGAAGGGCAGCAATAGCGGTCTCGGCACGTTAGGTTGAGTTAAGCTATGCTTGGATATATTCCGTTGGCTTGGGTTTGCTATTGGGTAGCTTCGACTTTTCTGGTATACACTGCGATTCGATGGATTTCTGCGTTACACTCTTCACTACTGCGTTCCGTTTGTCTCTGGGGAGGCCAGCAATAGTGGTCGCGGCCAATTAGGTTGAATTATGTAAAGATTGGTTAGGCTAGCAGAGGGTAGCTTGGCTTCAGTGCTACAGTCTGCCGTTAGGCGGATTTCTGTGCCCCACATTGCTCTAGCATTTTCAGCTTCCCTCTGTGAAGGCCAGCAATAGTGGTTTCGTCAAGCTATGTTGAGTCTGGTTACATGCGGCTAGGAAGCGTTAGACTAGGTAAGGTTAGAATAGCTTCAACCTTTGTGCTTTACACTGCTATTCGGCGATCTTCTGGGACCTACTGTGCTCTAGTATGACCTGCTTGTCTCCGGGAGGGCAGCAATTGCGGTATTGGCACGATTGGGCGGGTTAGGCTACGTTTGGTTATGCTTTGTTACGTTTGGTTATACCACGATCTGCTACGGTCGGAGGTTATCGCTTCGTCTCTTGCGCTACACATTGCTTTTCGTTGGGTTTCTTCGCTCTACATTGCTCTAATACGGTCTTCTTGGTTCTGGGAATTTGTTGCCTGCAAATGTTGTCTCGGCACGATACTTTGAGTTAGGCTACGCTTGTATGGGTGCCGTTGGTCAGGGTTAGACATGGGAGTCTTAGACCTTTTTGATATACACTGCGATTCTATGGATTTCCGCGTTCGACTATACGCTAATATGTTCTGCTTGGCTCTTGGAATGCCAGCAATCGTGGTCGCCGCACGTTAGGTTGAGTTAGATTACGTTTGCTTATGTTACGTTTGGTTAGGTTAGGAGATTATAGCTTTGTGATTTGTGCCATTCGTCGGATTTCTGCACTCTGACGTGCTCTTGTATGTTCTACTTGGCTATGGGAAGGACAGCAGTGGTGGCATCGTCTCATTATGTTGAGTTAGGCTACGTTCGTCTTTGTCAGGTCAGATCAGGTTAAGCTATGATATATACGACTTTCGTGATATACGCGTCTATTTGGTGGTGCCCTAGTTTACTCTGCATGGCTCAGGGGATTCCAGCTCTAGTGTTCTCGGCACGTCAGGTTTGGTAAGGATACGTTTGATCATTTTACGTTTAGACAGGTTAGGGCTGAATGGCTATTACTCTTGTGTCAGACACTGCTATTCCGTGGATCTCTGCCCCCTGCTGTGGTCTGACGTGCTCTGGTTTGCTCTGGCGAGGCCAAAAACTGTGGCCGCGGCAAGTTACTTTGGGTTATATCAAGTTCGGTCAGGTTAGGTTCGGTCAGGTTTGCTAAGGGTATTTTTGACTTTTGTGCTATTCACTGAAATGCGGTCGATTTCTATTCTGTAGTGTTCCGTAGTATATTCTGCTTGGCTCTGCGGAGGCCAGACGTAATGGTCTCCGCACATTAGTTTGAGTTAGGCTACGTTTGGTTATGTTATGTTCGTTCTTGTTAGGTTAGTATAGCTTCGGCTATCGTGTATGGAATGTTAATCTGTGCACATCTGCGCACTAGTATGCTCTACTGTATTCTGCTTGTCCGTGGGGAGTCCAGCAATAACGGTCGCGGCTCGTGATTCCGAGTTAGGCTTCCTCTGGTTAGGTTATATATGTTTCCGTTAGGTTTGGGTAGTTTTGACTTTTCTGCTGTACACTACCATTCGGCTGATCCCTGCGCTCGACATTGCTCTTCTATGCTCTCTTCGACTATGGGGAGGCCAGTAATAGTAGTCGTGGCACGAAAGGTAGAGTTAGGTTACGTTCGGTCAGGTTAGGTTAGGTTAGCTTATGGGAGGATAGCTCCGACTTCTGTGCTATAGGCGGCTATACGGTGGATTTCTGCGATCTACTGTGTTCCGGCATGTTCTTCTTGGCCCTGGGGGGCCAGCAATAGTGGTCCCGTCTCGCTAGGTCTGGTTAGTCTACGTTTGGTGAGGTTAGGTTTGGCCGTGTAAGGTTAGGATATCTTTGACGTTTGTGCTATTCGTTGCTCCTTGGAGGCTTTTCCGACCTGCAGTGATCTAGTATATTTTATTTGGCTCTGGGGAGTCCAGCAATAACGATCTCTGCACGTTAGGCTAAGTTGGGTTGCGTTTGGTTATATTACGTTTGGACAGGTTAGGATAGGATAGCTGCGCCTTTTGAGCTATACTGTGCTATTTGTCGTAGTTCTACGCCCCACATTGCTCAACTATACTTTGCTGGACCCTGGGGCGACCAGTAATAGTGGTCCCGCCATGTTAGCTTTATTTGTGTTACGTTTGGATATGTTACGTTTGGTTACGATAGAACAGGATACCTTTGGCTCTAGTGCTATATACTGCTATTCGGCGGATTTCTACGCTCTACTGTGGCTAAGTATGTTCTGCATTGCACTGGGGTGGCCAGTAATGGTGGTCTCGGAACGGTATTTTGAGACAGGATAGGTTTCGTCGGGTTATGTTAACTTTGGTTAGACTTGGATAGCTTAACTTTTCTGCTATACCCTGCGATTCTATGTATTTCTGCGCTCTACTTCACTATACTATGCTCTGCTTGACCCTCTGGAGGCCAGCATTACTGGTCGCGGCACGCTAGGCCGAGTTAGATTACTTTCGGTTAGGTTAGGTTGAGTTGGGTTTGGTTACGTTATCCTTGACTATTGTGCTCAGCACAGATATTCTATGGACTTCAGGGCCCTAATGTGCTCCATCATGTTCCGCTTGTCTCTGGGGATGCCGGAAGTAGCGGTCGCGGCACAATAGGTTGAGCAATATTACGGTTGGTTAGGTTAGGTTAGGTTATGTTTGGCCGGGGTATCTTCGTCTTTTGTGTTATTCACTTCAATGCAGTCGGTTTCTACGCACCACCGTTCTTTAATGTATTCTGCATGGGTCCGCGGAGGCCAAAAATAGTGGTCCCGGCACGCTAGGTTTTGTTATGTTACGTTTGACTTGGTCTGGACAGGGGAGGTCTGACTTTTGTGCTGTTCACTGCTTTTCGGTTGGTTTATGCACTCTACGTTGCTCCGGTATGTTCCTCCTGGTAATGGGGAAGACAGCAATCGTCTTGGGGTCTAGGCACTTTAGGTTGGATTATGTTGCACTGGGTTAGGTTACGTTTGGTTTGGTTAGAATAGGGTAAATCTGACTTTTGCGCTACACACTGCTATTCGTTGGACTTCTGCGCTCCACATTCATCTACATTATTCAACTCTACCGTGGGGTCGCTAGCAATAGTGGTCCTGACACGATAGGTTGAGTTAGGTTACGTTTGATTATGCAAGGCTGGGTTAGGTTTGTTTATGATGGCCGCGACTTTTGTGCTGTACACTGCTACTCGTTGGATTTCTGAGCTTTACTGTACTCTAGTATATTGTACTTGGCTCTGGGGAATCCAGCAACAGTGTTCTCGGCTCTTTGGTTACGTTAGGGTGCGTTTGGTCGTTTTGCGTTTGGACAGGTTAGGATAGGATAGCTCTGAGCTTGTGCTGTACACTGTTATTCGGCGTACTTCTACGCTCCACATTGCTCGACTATGTACTGCTCGACTCTGGGGAGGTCAGCAATAGAGGTCGCTGCACGATAGGACGAGTTTGGTTACGTTCGGCCATGTTACGGTTGGATAGGTTAAGAGAGGTTAGCTTTGCCTTTTGTGCTGTGCACTCATATTCGGTGGATTTCGGCGCTCCAATGTGATCTGATATGTTCAGCTTCACTCTGAGAAACGCAGCAATCGTGGCCTTGGCACGTTGTGCAGAGATAAGTAACGTTTGCTTGGTTAAGGTTAGGTCAGGTTAGGTTAGTATATCATTGGCTTTTGTGCAATACACAGAGACCCCCCAGATATCTGTGACCTACTGTGCTGTAGTATCTTCAGCTTGACTCTGGGGAGGTCAGCAGGTGTGGTTTTAGTCGGTTAGATGTAGTTATGCTGCGTTCGATTATGCTGGGCTTGGAGAGGTTACGATAGGATAGCTGAGACATTTGCGCTGTACACTGCAATGCGGAGAATTTCTACGCTCTACGTTGCTCTACAATATTCTGCTCGCCTTTGGCGAGGCCAGTACTAGTGGTCCCTTAGCTTGTTATAGTCTATGTTCGGTAATGTTACGTCTGGTTAGGGTAGGATGGATTAGCATTGTCTTTAGTGCCATTCACTGCAATTCGGCGAAATTCTGCGCTATCCTGTGCTCTAATATGCTTTGCCTGGCTCTGGAGAAGTCAGCAATAGTGATCGCGGCTCGCTACGTTGAGTTAGGCTCCGTTTGGTTAGGTTATTTATGTTCGTGTTAGGTTAGGGTAGCTATGACTTTCCTGGTATACACTCCTATTCCGTGGACTTCTGCGCTCTACCGTGCTCTACTGTATTCTGCTTGGCCCTGGGGAAGCCAGCAACAGTTATCTCGGCACTCTAGGTTCAGTTACGTCACTCTTTGTTAGGTCACGTTTGTTTGGGTTAGTCATGGATAGCTTTGACTTTCCTGTCATAGACTGATATTCGGTGGATTTCTGCCCTCTAGTGTGTTCTACTATGCTCTGATCGACCCCGGGGAGGTCAGCCATAGTAGTCGCTGTAAGTTAGGTTGCGTTAGGTTACGTCTGGTATGGTACGATTGATTAGGTTATGATAGTATAGCTGCAACTTTTGTACTATATAACTTCTATGCGGTGGACTTCTGTGCTCTAGTGTGCTATAATATGCTCTGCTTGGCGATGGAGAGGCCAGCAGTCGTGGACTCGGCTCGTTTGTTGTAGTTAGTCAACGCTTGGTTGGGTTAGGTTGGATTGGGTAAGTTGAGCTAGGCTTTGGCATTTGCGCTATTCGCTGCTATTTGGTGGCTTCCTGCGCTCTACTGTCCTCCAGTGCGTTGTGATTGGCCGTGGCGGGGCCTGCAGTAGTGGTCGCGGCAGGTTAGGTAGAGTCCGGTTTCGCTTGCCGATGTTACGATTGGCTAGGTGAGGGGTGGGCAGCCTTGACTTTTGTGCTCTACACTGCAATTCTATGGATAGCAGCGATCTGCTGTTCTCTATTATTTTCTGCTTGGATCTGGCGAGGCCAGCAATAGTGGACTCTGTTCGTTTGGTTGAGATAGGTCACGTTTGGTCGTGTTAGCTTTGGCTATGTGCGGTAAGGGAACTTTCGACTTTCGTGCTACACACTACTACTCGGTGGATCTCTGAACTCTACCGTGCTCCACTATATTCTGCTTTGCCCTCGGTTGGCCAGCAATAGTGGTCTCGGCACGTAAGGTCGAGTACGGCTACCCTTATTTAGGGTAGCTTATGTCAAGTTCGGTTAAGGTAGCTTTGACTTTCATGAAATACCCTGCTCTTCGTTGGATTTCTCAGCCCTACCGTGCACTTCTATATTCCGCTCGGCCCTATGGGGCCAGCAATAGCGGTCCCGGCACCTTATGTTGAGTCATGCTACGTTTGGTTAGGTCAAATTTGTTTGCTTTAGGTTCGGACAGCTTTGACATTTCTGCTATACACTGCGATTCTATAGATTTCTGTGCTCTACTCTCGTCTAATATGTTCTGCCCGGGTATGGGGAGGGCAGCAATAGTGGCGGCGGCACGCTCGATTGAGTTATGCTACGTTCGGATATGCCACGTTTGCAGAGGTTAGGATAGCGTTGCTTCGACGTAAATGTTACACGCGGCGCATTTATGGATTTCTGCGCCCTACTCTCCGCCATTATGTTCTATTTGGCTCTTGCCAGGGCAGCAAAGGTGGTCTCGGTATGTTAGTTTGACGTAGGTTACGTTTGTTTACGTTAGGTTAGGTCAGGTCGGGTTATGATAGCTTTGACTTTAGTGCATTACACTGCTATTCGGTGAACTTCTGCGCAATAATGTGCTCTACCACGTTCCGCTTGGCTCTGTGGAGGCCAGAAGCAGTGGTCGCAGCACCTTGACTTGAGCTATGCTACGCTTCGCTAGGTTAGGTTAGGTCCGGGTTCGTGCTATTCACAGCAGTGCGGTTGATTTCTGCGCACTACTTTGCTCTAGTACATACTGCTTGCCTCTGTGGGGACGAGGAGCATTGGTCTCATCATGTTACGTTGAGCTGGGGTACGTTTGTGTGTGTCACGTTTGCCTCGGTTAGGATATGCTACCTTGGCTTTGTGTTTTGAACTGCTATTCCGTGGACTTCTGCGCTCTAGTGCGCTCTAATATGCTCCGCTGGGCACTGTAGTGCCGTCAATATCGATCTCGTCACGTTGTGTTTCGTTTCACTACGTTCGAATAGGTTAGGTTCGGACAAGTTGTGTCAGGATATGTTTGACTTTTGTGCTGTACACTACAATGCGGTGGATCCTAGGGCTCTGCTGTGCTTTAGTATTTTCTGCTTGGCTCTGCGTAGGCCCGCAATAGCTTTCTCGGCCCGTTACGTTTAGCTATGCAACGTTTGGTTATGTTGGGTTCGGGAGGTTAGGATATGATAGCTCAGACTATAGCGCTATACACTGCTATCCGCGTAATCCTGAACTCTACTGTGCCTAATATCTTCTGCTTGATACTGCGGAGGCCACCGATTCCAGTCTCGGCACGTTAGGTTGAGTTAAGTTACGTCTGGTCACGTTAGGATAGGTCAGGTTAGGATAGGTCATCTCCGACTGTTGTGCTATTCACTGCAGTGCGATGGCTTGCTGCGCACTACTCTGCCCCAGTACATTCTGCTTGCCTTTACGGAGGACAGCAATGATGGTCCCGTCATGTTACGTTGACTTAGGTTACACTTGGTTATGTTACGTTTGTCTAGGTTAGGATAGGCTACTTTGTCTCTTGCGCTATGCACGGCTATTAGATGGGCTTCCGCGCTCTATTGTGTCCTTATATGCTCCGCTTGCCTCTGTGGTGGCCAGTAATAGTGGTCTCGGCACGTTATGTTGAGTAAGGTTTGGTTAGGATGGCTCGGTTAGGATGTCTTTGACTTTTGTGCTATAAACTGCTATTCGAAGGATACCTGCGTCCTACATTGCTCTACTATACTCTGCTCGGATCTGGAGAGGTGAGCAACAGTGGTCGTTGTACGACAGGTTGTTTTATGTTACGATTCGTTAGGTAAGGTTAGGTTAAGTTCGGTTAGGTAGCTACGACTTTCGTAATCTACACTGTCATTCGTTGGATTTCTGTGATCCACTGTGCTCTGCTACACTTTGTTTGGATCGGCGGAGGCCAGGAGCAGTGGTCGCGGCACGTTATGTTGAGATATGCTACGCCCGGTTAGGTTTGGTTAGCATAGGATAGGTTAGGGTATCCTCAACTTTTGTGCTGTACACTGCTATTCGGTGGATTTCTACGCTCCAGATTGCTGTATTATACTCTGCTCGACTCTGTGGATGCGAGCAATTGCGACCGTGGCACTCTAGGATGAGATATGTTACGATTGGTTAGGTTAGGTTAGGACAGTTTGGATGGGAAGGCTCCGACTTTCGTGCTATACACTGTTATTCCGTGGATTTCTGAGATCGATTGTGCTTTACTACATTCTGCTTGGCTCTGGGGAGGCCAGGAGCAGCGGCCGCCGCACGTCGTGTTGGGTTAAGCTGTGCTTCGTTGGGATAGACTATGTCAGCATAAGTTAGAATACCTACGGCCTAGAATACCTATGTGCCATTCACTTCATTGCGGTGGTATTCAGCGCTCTAAAGTGCCCTTGTACATTCTGCTTGTCTCTGTCGAGGCCAGCAATAGTGGTCTCGTAATGTTAGGTTAAGCTAGACTACGATAGGTTGCGTCACGTATGGCTAGGTTAGAATAGGCTGCTTCTACTTTGTGCTACTCGCTGCTATTCCGTGGATTTTTGTTCTCCAGTGCGGCCTTATATTCTCTGCTAGGCTCTGGGTGGTCGGCAATATCGGTCTCGACACGTTATGTTGAGTTACACTACGTTTGGGTAGGTTAGGTGAGGCCAAGTTGTGTCAGGGTATGTTTGACTTTTGTGTTACACACTGCAATTCAGTAGATTTCTGCGCTACACTGCACTCTAGTATTTTCTGCTTGGCTCTTGGGAGGCCAGCAATAGTGGTCTCGGCACGCCAGGTTGAGCTATGCTACGTCCGGATATGTCACGTTTGGGCGGATAGGATATTATAGTTCAGGCTTTGGTGCTATACATTCCTATACTGCGTTATACTGCGGCCTAATACTCTCTGCTTGGTTATGCGGAAGCCAGCAAAAGTTCTCTCGGCACGTTAGCCTGAGTTTGTTTACGTTTGGTTAGGGTAGGTTAGTTTAAGCTCGGCCAGGTAACTTAGACTTTCGTGTTATAAACTGCCATTCGGAGTATTGCTGCGATGTACTGTGCTCTACTAAATTCTGCTTAGCCATCGGAATACCAGCAATATTCGTTTCGGAGCGTTAGGTAGGATCAGGCTGAATTTGGTTAGCTAACGTTGGGCCAATTTCGGCAACGGCAGCTTTGACTTTCGTGTTATACACTTCTGTTCGGTGGACTTTGGCGCTCGAATACGCTCTACTACATTCCGCTTTGCCACGGCGAGGCAATTTTGGCCGCGGCACGTAACGTTGAGGGATGCTATTCTTGGTTAGGTTATGTTAGCTTGGGTTATGTCTGGATATATATGGCTTTTATGCCATACTGCTTGGCTCTGGGATGGCCAGCAAGAGCAGCCTTGGCACGTTAGGTTGAGCCATGATACGTTCGGTCATGTTACGTTTGGGGTTGTTAGGACAGGTTAATTAAGTCTTTTGTGCTATTCACTGCTGTCCGCGGATTTCTGCGCTCGACTGCGTTCTAATATTTTCCGCATTGCTCTGGGAGGCCAGCAATAGTGATCTCGGAACGTTATGTTGTGTTATGTTACATTAGGCTAGGTTAGGTTACGTGAGGTTAGGATATGGTATCTTCGACTTTCATGACATTCATAGCAATACAGTGGGTTTCTGCGCACTACTGGGCTGTAGTACAGTCTGCTTGTCCTTGTGGGGGGCAGCATGAGTGGCTTTGCCAGGTTTGGTTCAGTTATGTTACGTTTGTTTTTGTTACGTTTGGCTAGGTTAGGTATGGATACTTCGCCTTTTGTGCTTTACACCGCTATTCGGTGGGCTTCTGCGCTCTCACGTGCTCTAATATTCTGTGCTTAGCTCTGGAGTTGCCAGTAATAGTATTCTCTGCACGCTTGGTTGCAAAAGGTTACGTCTCGTTTGTTTATGTTTGGATTATTGAGCTAGGATATCTGAGGCTTTTGTGCTATACATTGCAATGCAGAGGATTTCTGCGCTCTGCTGTGCTGTAGGATAATCTGCTTGGCGCGGGGGCGGCCAGCAACAGTGATGTCGGCTGGTTAGTTTGAGCTGAGCTGCGTTTGATTATGTTACGTTTGGTGAGGTTAGGGCAGGATATTTCAGGCTTTTGTGCTACAGACCGCTATCCGCGGGAATCTGCGATCTACTGCGCTCCAATACTTTCTGCTCGGTTCTGGCGGCGCCAGCAATAGTTGTCGCGGCGCGTTACGCTTAGTTATGCTACGCTTGCGTGTGGCAAGCCTGGTCATGTTAGGAAAATATAGCTTTGACTTTTTGCCAATGACAGATATTCGCTGGATTTATGCGCTCTACTGCACTCTAGCATGTTCTGCTTGGCTATGTGGTGGTCATGAATAGTGGTCTCGGCACGTTAGGTTGCGTTTTGTTACGTTTGGTTAGGATAGGTTGGGAAAACTTTGATATGCCTTATTTGACTCGTGTGCTATGCACTGCTATTCGGTGGATCTCTGCGCTCTACATTGCTGTACTATACCATGCTCGACTCCGGGGAGGCGAGCAATAGTGATCGTGGCACGTTAGGTTGAGCTATGTTACGATTGGTTAGGTTAGGCTAGGCTAGTTTGTTTAGGATGTCTCCGACCTTCGTTCTTGGCACCCTCATTCGGTGGATTTCTGTGATCGACTGAGCTCTAGTACTTTCTGGTTTGCCCTGGGGAGGCCAAGGGCAGTGGTCGGGGCACGCCATGCTGGGTTATGCTGTGTTTGGTTACGTCAGATTAGGTCAGGTTTTGTTAGGGTATCTAGGGCTTTTGAGCCATTCACTGCCATACGGTTGGTTTTTGCGCTCTTGTGTGCTCTTGTACAATCTGCTTGTCCTCGTCGAGGCCATCAATAGTGGTCTCGCAACGATATGTTAAGTTAGTCTACTTGTGGATATGTTATGTTTGACTTGGTTAGGATTAGCAACGTAGACTTTCGTGCTGAACATTGCTATTCGTAATGTTGGTGCGGTGTTCTGTGCTCTACTATATTATGCTTAGCCCTGGGAATGCCAGCAATATTGGTCTCGGCACGTTACGCTGAGTCAGGATACGTTCGGTTAGGCTGAGTTACGCTATGTTTGGACTGGATAGCTTTATCTTTTGTGCTATACACTGATGTTCGGTTGATTTCTGCCCTCTACAGTGCCCTAGTATGTTCCGCTTGGCTCTGGGGAGGGCAGCAATAGCGGTCTCGGCTCGCTAGGTTGTGTTAGGCTATGTTTGGGTATGTTCTGTTCGTTTGGGTTGGGATCGGGTAGCGTTGATTTTTCTGATATACGCCGAGATTCTATGGATCCCAGCGTTCTACTCTCCACTATTGTGACCTACTTGAATCTGGTGAGGCCAGTAGAAGTGGTCGCTGCGCGTCAGGTTGAGTTTGGTTCCGTTTGGTTATGTCACGATTGGTTAGGTTTGCAGAGGATAAATTTGACTTTAGTGATATAGGCAACTATCAGATGGACTTCTGCGCCCTAGAGTGCTGTGGTATTTTCGGCTTGGCTCCTGGAAGGCCAGAAGAAGTGGTCACGACACGTTATGTTGGGTCAGTTTATGTTCGGTTTGTTGGGTTACGCTGCGTTCGGCTAGGATAGCTTTACCTTTTGTGCTGTGCATTGCTGTACGGCGGATATATGCGCTCTACAGTGCTCTAGTATGTCCTGCTTGGCTCTGGGGAGGGCAGCAATAGCGGTCTCGGCTCCCTGGGTTGTGTTAGGCTATGTTTGTCTACGTTCTGTTTGTTCGGGTTAGGTTTGGCTAGCTTTGACTCTTCTGATATACACTGCGATTCTATGGATTTCTGTGCTGTACTCTCCACAAATGTGTTCTGCTTGGCTATGTGGAGGCCACAATAGTTGTCGCGGCACGTTAGATTGTGTCATGCGACGCTTGGTTATGTCACAAATGTCTCGGTTAGGGGAGGATAGCTTTTGCTATAGTGCTATTGCCTGCAATAAAGTGGATTTCTGCGCCCGAGAGTGATCCAATATCTCCTGCTTGGCTCCGGGAGTACCAGCAATATTGGTCACGTCACCTTAGGTTGGGTTAGTTTACGTTTAGTTATGTTACGATCGGTTAGTTAGGAGAGGACAGCTTTCGCTTTAGTGCTGTAGCCTGCTATTTGGCGGCTTTCTGCGCCCTACAGTGCTCCACTATTTTAAGTTTGGCTCTGGCAATGCTTGTAAGAGTGGTCTCGGCACGTTATGATGGGAGAGGTTTCACACTGTTTGGTCGGGTTGGGTAAGTTTCGATAGGATAGCTGCAACCTTTGAGCTGTACGCTGCTATTCGGTGGATTTCTGTGCTCTACTGTGCTCTAGTATGTCCTGCTTGGCTCAGGGGAGAGCAGCGGCGTCTTTCTCGGCAGGTTAGTTTAACTCAGGCTATGTTCTGTTATGTTCCGATTGTTTGTGTGAGGTTCGTGTATTTTGACTTCTCTGATATACACTGTGATTCTATGGATTTCTGCGTTCTGCTCCCCACTAATGTATTCTGCTTGGCTCCGTGGAGGCCGGAATTTGTGATTGCGGCCCGTTAGGCTATGTGATGTTACGCTATGTTATGCTACTATTGGTTAGGTTAGGAGCTGGAAGTTTTCTCTTCAGTGCTATAGTCTGTGGACTTCGTGGACTTAGGTGGACTTCGGCGCCCTACCGTGCTCTAGTGATCTCTGCTTGGCCCTGGGGAGGCAAGCAGTAGTTGTCTCGGCACGTAAGTTTGAGTTATGTTACGTTGGGTTAAGTTACGTTGTGCCAGATTAGGAGAAGATATCTTCGACTTTAGCGCCATAGTCCGCTTTTAGGTGTATTTCTGCGCTCTACAGTGCTCAAATATTCTCAGTTAGGTTCTGGGAAGGCCAGGAATGGTGGGCTCGGCACGTTATGTTCAGTCATGTTGAGTTCAGTTACGTTGGGTTAGGATAAGTTTGGTTGTGCTATCTTTAACTTTTGTCGCGTATACCGCAGTTAGGTGGATTTTTGCACCCTACTGTCCATTATTGTGGATTACGTTTGGATAGGTTGGGGCAGGATAGAGATGACCCTTGTGCTATACGCTGCTATTCGGAGGATTCCTGTGCCCTGCATTGGTCTACTATACCCAACACGACTATGGGGAAGCCAGTAATAGTGGTCTCTGCACGTTAGGTTTAGTTAGGATGCTTTCGGTTAGGTTATGTTTGCCTGGGTTTGGTTTGGATAGCTTTAGCTTATGTTGTGCACACTGCTTGTCGGTGGGTTTCTGCGCTCTACTGCGTTTTAGTATGAGCAGCTTGGCTCCGTGCAGGTCAGCAATAGCCGTCTCGGCACGTTAGGTTGAGATAGATTACGTACCGTCACGTAACTTTTGGCCAGGTTAGGATAGGGTAGCATTGACTGTTGTGCTATGCACCGCCATTCGACGGATTTCTGCGCTCTACATTTCTCTAGTATGCTCTGCTTGGCTCTGGGCAGGCCCGCAATAGTTGTCACGGCACGAGAGGTTGTGCTATGATACGGTCGGTAACGCCAACGTTAGTCAGGATAAGGGAGGATAGCTTAGACTTTTGTCCTATACACTGCTATACGTTGCATCTCCGCGATCTACCGTGCTCTGGTAAGTTGGGCTTGGCTTTCGGGAGTCCAGCAATGGCGGGCTCGGCTCGCAAGGTAGTGTTGGTTACGCAGGGCTTGGCTATATTCGGATACGTTTGGTTGTGATAGCTTTGACTTTTGCTGTATACACTGCTTTTCGGTATGTATCTGTTCACTGCATTGCTCTACTAGCATCTGCTTTTCTCTGCAGGGTACTGAAATTGTGGTAGTGGCACGCTTGTCTTAGATAGGTTACGCATGGTTGGGATAGGTTAGGTTACGTTTGGTAATGATGGATTTGACTCTTTTATTATACACTGCATTTCGGTCGGTACCTACGCTCTGGATTGCACTGCTAGCATCTGCTTGTCTCCGGCGAGGCCCGTAATAGCGTTCGTGGAACGCTTGTTTGGGTTATGTTATGTTTGTCTGGGCCAGGTTAGGCTATGTTTGGTCAGCATATCTCTGCCTTTTGCGCTGTACACTGCAGAGCGGTGGATTACTGCGCTCTGCTGTGTTCTATTATATTCTGCGTGGCTCTGTGGAGGTTAGCAATAATGTTTTCGGGACGTTGGGTTGAGGTATGTTACGCTCGGTTAGGTTATGATAGTCTGGGTTAGGATAGGATAGCCTTGACTTTTCATATAAACATTGCCCATATATTGACTTCTGCGCTCTATGCTCCTCCAACACGCCCAGCTTGGCTCTTGGGATGACAGCAACCGTGGTCGCCGCACGTCAGGTTTTGTCAAGTTACTCTCGGTTAGGTAACGTTAGGATAGGTTTCGCCGGGTTAGCTTTTACTTTTGTGCTATGCACTGCATTTCCGTGGATCACCGCGGTCTACTATGCTCTAGCATGTTCTGCTTGCCTCTGGGATGGCTGCAATATTGGTATCGTCACGTAAGGTTGAGTTATATTACGTTTGGTTATGTCTCGTTTGGTTAGGATAGGGTACGATAGCATTGACTTTTACACTGTACACTGCTGCTCGTTGGATTTCAGCGATATATATTGCTCAAATATCGCGCAACGACCGCTATTTCTAATCTACCTGGAATCGAGCATAGTATAGTGGATCTATGGGGAGCGCAGAAATACACGGTATAGCAGTGTATAGTGCAAAGCCAAAGTTATCCTATAAAAATATAAAAGAACGTGACATAACTAATCTTAGACTAACCCAATCTAACGCGCCGCGGCCAATACTTGTGGCGTTCCCAGAGCAAAGCAGAGAATATTAGATAACAGTAGAGCGCAGAAGCCCGCCGAATAGCATTGTATTGCGCAAAAGTGAAAGCCATCCTTCCCAACGTCAATACTAAGTGCCGAGACCAGAATTACTGCCCTACCCACAGCCAAGCCGAACATTGTAGAGCAGAGCAGGGCGCAGAAATGCATAGAGTCGCAGTGCAGAGAACAATAGTCGAGGCTACCATATCCTAGCATAACCATACTTAACATAAACGAACGTAGCGTAACTCAACCTATCGTACCGAGAACACTACTGGTGGCCACTCTAGAGCCAAGCAGAACACACTACAGCACAGAGGAGCGCAGAAATACATCGAACAACAGTTTATACCACGAAAGGGGAAGCTATCCATGCCTAACTGAGACCAACGTGACATAACCAAATGTAGCATAACTCTGCCTAACGCGCCGAGGCGCTATTACTGGCATCCCCAGAATCGATCATAGCATTGTAGAGCAATGTAGGGCGTAGAATCCCACCGAGTATTGGTGTAAAGCACAAAAACCAAAGCTATCCTTCCTAACCTGACCGAGCATAACGTAACCAAACGTGACCTGACTCATGCCTACGTGCCACGACAGATACTGCTGGCCTCCCCAGATTTGAGTAGATTATAGTAGAGCAACGAAGATCGCAGAAAACCTCCGGATAGCATTGTATAGCCCAAAAGCCACAGCAGTCCTATCCTAACCTGACAAAGCCTAACGAACCAAACGTAACCTAACACATCCTGACGTGCCGAGACCACCATTGCTGCCTCCCCAGGGGAAAGTAGAACATATTAGAGCACAGTAGAGTGCAGAAACCCACCGAATGGGAGTGTAAAGCACAAACGTCAATGCTATCCTGTCTTAACCAGGACAAACGTTACGTCACCAAACGTAGCTTAACGTCAGGAGATCACTATTGCTGCCCCCACCGGAGCCAAGCAGAAAATATTGGAAAGGAGTACAGCGCAGAAGTCAACAGAAACGCAGTGCATAGCTCAATAGTAGAAACTACCCTACCCTAACACAACCATATGTAACATAACTGAACGTAGCATAACTCAACCTGACGTGCCGAGACCACTATTGCTTGGCTCTCCAGAGCCCAGCAGAATGTAGTGGAGCACAGTGGAGCGCAGTAATCCACCGCGTGGCTGTGTACAGCACAAAGGTGGAAGATATCCTGACATAACCTGTCCTAACCTAACCGAACCGAACATAGATTAACTCAACACAAGGTGCCGAGGCTACAATTGCTGGCATCCCTAGAGTCAAACAGAGCACATTAGGGCAATGTAGAGCGCAGAAATCCATAGAATGGCAGTGTACAGTGCAAAAGTCGAAGCTACCCTATCCTAACATAACCGAAAGTAACGTAACCGTACGTAAGGTAACTCATCACAGCGTGCAGAGGCCACAACTGCTGGCATTCCCAGTGTCAACCTGTGCACACTAGCGCGCTGCAGGGCGCTGTCATCCAACGAATAGCAGTGTATAGCACAGTAGCCAATGCTACAATCTCCTATCCTAGCCAGTCGTACCATTACCAAACGCAACCTAACTCAACATGACGTGCCGAAACCACGATTGGTGGCCTCGCCGCAGCCGAGCCGAACATATCAGTGGATAGTAGAACGCAGAAGCCCATAGAATCGCTGTTTATATCAGAGAAGCCTAAGCCACCGAAGCATAACCCAAACATACAGGTACTAACCGAACGTTGCATCGCTGAGCATAGCCTGCCGCGATTACTATTGCAGGACTCCCCAAGGCCAAGCAGGATAGAGTAGTGCATAGTAGACCGAAGAAGTCCATCGAATATCAGCGTATACCACGAAAGACAAATCTATCCGCACCTGACCCCAACTAGCATACCGGAGGCAAACGTAGTCTATCTCAACATATCCTGCCTAGGACACCATGACTGGCCGCCACTGAGCAGAGCAGAGTATCGTAGGCCAATGTAGGACGCTGAAATCGACCGAATAGCAGTGTATAGCAAACACTAGGCCAAAAGGCAAACCTATCCCAACCATACATAGCCAAACCTATCCCAACCAAACGTAACGTAACTGAACGTAACGTGCCGAGAGCACTACTCCTGGCGTCCACAGAGGCAAGCAGAATGCGGTAGCGCACAGAAGAGCGCAGAGGTCCAAAGAATAGGAGTGTACAGCACAAAAGGCAAAGCTGTCCTCTCCTAACAAAACCAAATGTAAGATAAACATACACAACGTACCGCAGCCAAACGAGGCGCGACCAGTAATGATGGCCTGCACAGGCCCAAGCAGATTAGGGTAGAGCACAGTAGAGGGCAGGTATCCACCGGATAACAGTGTATAGCGCGAAAGTTATAGCTATTCGAACCAAACGTAACCGAACCTAACCTAAGCAACCGTAACACAACACAACCTAACGTGCTGAGACCACTATTACAGCCCCCAGAGCCAAGCATATTAGAGGAGAATAGAGCGCATAAATAAATAGAATGGCAGTGCATAGCACAATAGTCGAAGCTCCCCTACCCTAACGCAACCAAACGTAACCTAACCGAACGTAGCAAAGCTCTGCGTATCGTGCCGAGACCGCCATTGCTGGTCCCTCCAGAACAAAGCAGAAAATATTAGTTATCAGTGGAGCTCAAAAATCCACCGAATATCAGTGGATAGCACAAAAGTCAAAGCCATCCTAACGAAACCAGGAACAACCTAACATACGCAAACGTACAATAACTGGACCTAACAGGACAAGACCTCTATTGCTGGACTCCAGAGAGCCAAGCAGTGCATATTAGAGCACAGTAGAGCGCAGAAGTCCACCGAACTGCAGTCTACACCGCGAAAGTCAAAGCAATCCCTACCTAACCCAAACTAACAGAACATAACCGAACGTCGAATATTGCAACCTAACGAGCCGAGACCACTACTGCTGACCACTTCAGAGCGAAGCAAAATATACAAGAGCAGAGGAAGGCGCATGCATCCGCTGCACTGATGTGCAAGGCACAAAGGTCAAAGTCATCCTAGTCAAACATAGCCTAACCTAACGTAACCAAACGTAACGTAACTCAACCCAACGTGCCGATATAAGTATTCCTGTCGTCCACAGGGACAAGCGGGTCGCGATAGCGCGCAGAAGAGCGTAGAGGTCCATAGAATAGCAGGGCGCAGCACAAAAACTCGACGCTATACTAGTCTAACACAACGCATCCTAACCAAACCAAACGTAATGTGTCCCAAAACAACGTGCCGGGAACACTATTACTGCCCTACCGAGAGTAGGGCAGAGCATAGTAGAGCAATGTGGAGCACAGAAAGCCCCCGAATATCAGTGTAAAGCACAAAAGTCATAGCCATCCTGGCCAATCATAACCTACCTTAACATAACCAAGCGTAACCTATCACAACGGAACCTGCCATGACCGCATTTGCTGGCCTCCCCGAAGACAAGCAGATGCTGGCAGAGCTATGCCGTGCTCAGATATCGACCGTATAGTTGTGTATACCACAGAAGTCAAAGCTTCACTTACCAAACCTATCCAAACATAGCAGCCATGCGTAACATACTTCAAGCTTTCGTGCCGAGAGCACCATTGCTGTTCACCGCAGTGACGAGCGGAACATGCTGGAGCACAGCAGAGCGCATAAATTCAACGTATCGCAGTGTACAGCACGGATGTCAAAGCTGCCCAAAACTAACCCAAACGAACATAACCTAACCAAACGTAGCCCAACTCAGACTAAGGCGCCGACAACACTACAGCTGGCCTCCGCATACCCAAGCAGAAGATACTAGAGCTCAGTAGAGCGCACGAATGAACAGAATATCTGCGTATAGCAAACAAAGCCAAACCCATGTTGACAAACCTTATCCTAACCTAACAAAAGCGAACGGAACCTAACTTAAGCAAACGTGCCACGAACATTATTGCTGGCCCCGCGAGAGACAAGCAGAATGTATCAGAGCACAGCAGATCGCAGAAGCCGAAAGAATAGCAGTGGAAACCGCAAAAGTTAAAGCTGCCGTATCCTAGCTTAATCAATCGTGACATAGCCAAGCGTAACATATCTCAGAAAACGTGCCGTGACCGTTATTGCTGCCCGCACCGAAGGCAAGCAGAGCGAACTAGAGCGCAATTGAGCGCAGAAAACCACCGAATAGCAATATGTAGCACAAAAGTCAAAGCTACACTATCCTAACCTAGCCAAATCTAACCCAACAGAACGTAATCTGACTCAACCCAAAGTGTTGCGACCACTACTGCTGGTCTCTGCAGGGTCATGCAGGACATATTAGCGGAGAGTGGGGCGCTGAAATCCATAGAATCGCAGAGTATAGCAGAAAAATCAAAGCTATCCAATGCTTACCCACGCTAACATAGCATAGCCTAACCAAACGTAACATAAGCAAACGAAGCATAACTCATACTAACGGGTCTAGAGCACCATTGCTGGTTTCCCTAGAGCCAAGCAAAGCATACAAGAGAAAACTACAGCGCAGAAATGCAACGAACGACCTTTTATAGCATGAAAGTCGAAGCTACACAAACCTAACCCAATCTAACTTACCTTGACCGAACGTAGCACAGCCCAACCAAACGTGCCACGACCGATATTGCTGGCCTCAACACAGACAAACAGATGCTAGTAGAGCTATGGAGACCGCTGATATCGACCGAATAGCTGTGTATAGAACAAAAGTCGAAGCTATTCTAACCAAACCTATCCAAACCTAGCCTAACCGAACGTAACATAGCTCAACCTATATTGCCGCGACAACCATTCATGGTGTCCACAGACACAAGCAGAGTTACAGCTCACAATACAGAGCAGAAGTCCATAGAATCACATTGCATGGCAGAAAAATCAAAGATATCGGAACCTTACCCATGCTAACATGAACTGGCCAAACGTAACTTAACTCAGCCTAACATGCCGCGGACATCATTTTCGGCCTCCCCAGAGCAAAGCGGAGCATATTAGAGCACAGTAGAGTGGACAAATCACCGAAAAGCAATATGTAGCACAAAAGTGAAAGGCAACCTGTCCTAACCTAACCAATCGTTACACTACCAAACTTAACAGAACACAACTTAACATGCCGCCACCAATATTGCTGGCCTCGCTACATCCAAGCAGGATATATCACAGTAGAGTAGGGCTCAGAAATCCATAGAATTGCAGTTTACAGCAGAGAAGTAAGATATGTCCAAGCCTAACGCAAACTAACATAACATAGCCTAACGTAGACAGACTAAACGTAATGTACCACGACCGCCATTGCCGACATCACCAGCGCCAAGCAGAGGATATTAAAGCACAGTAGAGCGCAGGAAACCAACGAATATCAGTGTATAGCTGAAAGGTCATAGCTATCCTCCCCTAGACCGACCAAACGTAACAGAAGCGGACGTAACATTGCCCGATATGACGTTCCACGACCGCTACTAATGGCCTCACGAGTGCCCAGCAGAGTATAGCAGAGTAATATGGAACGCTCAAATAGGCCGAATAGCGGTGTACAGCTCAAAAGTTAAAGCTACCCTAACCAAACATAGCCAAACCTAGCCTAACCGTACGTAACATAACCCAGCCTCACGTGCTGAGAACACTGTTCCTGGCATCCACGGAGACAAGCTGGTTGTGATAGCGCACGGAAGAGCACAGAAGTCCACAGGATGTCAGTGTTGAGTGCTCATGTCAAAGCCATCCTAATCTAACCTATCCTAACATAAAATATCCAAGCGTAAACTGACACAACCAGACCTGCATCGGCCGCTATTGCTGGCCATCCCAGAGACAAGCAGCTGCTAGTAGAGCAACGAAATGCACAGACATCTTCCGAATAGCAGTGCATAGCACAGAAGACAAAGCTAACCCAACTAGACGTATACAAACTTTGGCAAACCAAGCGTAACGTAACTCAACCTAGCCTGCCGAGACCGCCATTGCTGGCCTCGCCACATCCAGGCAGAAAAGGCTACAGGACACTAGAGCGCAGAAATTCAAAGTATAGCAGCGCATACCACGAAAATCGGATCTACCCAAACCTAACCCAAGCTAACGTAACGTAAACAAACGCAGACTATCTCAAACACCTTAGTTTGCCCGTTGGCCGAGACAACTATTACTGGCATCCCCGGAGTCGAGCAGAGTATAGTAGTACAACGTAGAGCGTAAGTATACGCCGAAAAGCAGCGTATAGCTTAAGAGTCTAATCTCTCCTATCCTACCCCATTCAAACGTAGTATAACCAAACGCAGCATATCCTAATCAAACGTGCCAGGACTACCTTTGGCGGCCACCCCAGGGCCAAGCAGAAAATACTAGAACGCAGTGGAGCACAGAAAGCCAACTAATATCAGTGTATAGGACAAAAGTCAAAGCCAACCTAACCAAACATAACCTAACCTAACCTAACCAAACGTAACATAACACAAAATATCGTGCCACGACCGCTATTCCTGGCCACCTCAGATTCAAGCAGGTGCTAGTAGAGCAATACAGACCAAAGATGTCTACCGATTAGCAGTGTATAGCACAAATGTCAAAGCTATCCTATACTTACCTAACCAACGTAACATAATCGAACGTAGCATAACTCAACCTAATATGCCGAGATCACCATTGCCGGCTTCAGCATTTTAGGGAAGAGTAGCGCGCAGAAATCCATAGAACAGCAGTGTATAGCCGAAAATTCGAAGCCATCCAAACACAACCAGGGCTAGCATAACGTAACCAAACGTATTTTATCTAAACCTAACGTGCCAAAACAACAATCGCTGGCCTCTATGTTGCCAAGCGGGGCATACTATTGGAGAATAGAGCTCTGAGGTACACAGAATGGCAATGCATATCACGAACGTCAAAGGTAGCTCAACGTAACCCTAACAAACTTAACCGAACCAAACGAAGTATGACTCACGCTAACGTGACGCGACCACTATTGCTGGCCACTCGAGGGCCATGCAATATACATTAGAGGAGAGTAGGGCGCAGAAATCCATATAATATCAGTGCATATCAGAAAAATCGAAGATATCCTGATCTTACCATGCTGAAATGAACTAACCAAACATAACCTAACTCAACCTAGCATGCCACGGCCACAATTTCAGGCCTCCCCAGAGCAAAGCAGTGCACACTAGAGCGCAGTAGAGATGAGAAATCTACCGAAACGCAGTATGAAGCACAAAAGTCATTAGTACCGTATCATAACCCAACGTTCCGAACACTACCAAACGTATCAAAGCTCAACCAAACGTGCTACCGCCACTACTTCTGGCATCCCTAGAGCCAGGCAGAACATGATAGAGGAGAGCAGAGCGATGGGGTCCGTAGAATGGCAGTAAATAGCACGAAAGTCAGACACATCCATTCAAAACCCAAACAAACGTAACCAATCTAATCGTATCCTAACATAACCTAATGTGCTGGGAACACAAATACTGGCCTCCTCAGAGTCGAGCAGATAGCAGTAGAGCAATGTAGATTAGAAATCCTCCGAACAGCGTTGTATAGCACAAATGTCAAGTATATCCTATCCTAACATAACCAATCGCAACGTAAGCAGACGTAACGTAACACAATCTGACCTGCCGCGAAAGCCGCTGCTGGCCTCATGAGAGCTAAGCAGGGTATAGCAGTGCAATGTAGGTCGCTGGAATCTTCCGAATATCAGTAAACAGTATAAAAGTGAAAGACATCCTGACCTAACCTGACCAAACATGGCCTAATCAAACGTAACCAATTACAACATAACGCACCTAGTCAGAATTGCTGGCCTCAAAAACGCCAAGCAGTGCATACTAGAGATGAGTAGAGAGCAGAAATCCATAGAATCCCAGTGTTAAGCACAAAAGTCAAAGTTATCCTATCCTAACCTAACCAAACGTAACCTTACCGAACGTAACATGACTCAACCTAACGTGCCGAGAGCACCATTGCCGCTCACCACAGAGCCAAGCAGAGCATATTTGAGCACAGTAGAGCGCAGAAATCCACTGAGTATCTGTATATAGCACAAAAGTCAATGCTATCCTATCCTAACCTAAACAAACGTTACATAAGTGGACGTAACGTAACCCAAACTGACGTGCCACGACAGCTATTGCTGGCCGCACGAGGGCTAAGCAGAAAATAGCAGGGCAATGTAGAACGCTGAAATCATCCGAATAACTGTGTACATTACAAAAGTCAAAGCCACCCTAACAAAGCCCAGCCAAACCTAACTTAACAGAACGTACCATAACTCATCCTATCGTACCGGGAGCACTATTCTCGGCTTTCACAGAGACAAGCACAGTGTGATAGCGCACAGTAGAGCGCAGACGTCCACAGAATAGCAGTGTGTAGCATAAAAG
The DNA here is from genome assembly GCF_001483705.2 of Eufriesea mexicana. Taxonomy (NCBI): domain Eukaryota; kingdom Metazoa; phylum Arthropoda; class Insecta; order Hymenoptera; family Apidae; genus Eufriesea; species Eufriesea mexicana. The sequence goes on along the minus strand of NW_016908884.1, from coordinate 244,770 downwards.
TCGAAGCTACCCAAGAGTAAACCAAACAAACAGGAACAAGACAAGCATAGCCTAACTGAACATAACCCACCGCGACCACGATTCCTGGACTCCACACGGCAAAGCGGAGTAGAGTAGAGCACAGTAGAGCGTAGAAATCCACCGAATATCAGCGTATACAACGTAAGTCAAATCAATCCGAACCTAGCTCAAAACAACGTAACGTACTCAAACGTATCCTACACAGAATAACGTGCCGAGACCACTATTACTGGCCTACCCACAGCCGAGTAGAGCATAGTAGAGCAACTTGGGGCGTAGAAATACACCGCATAGGCGTGTGTATCACAAAATTAAAGGCTATCGAAACCTAACCTATCCAAGCGTAATATAACCAAACTCATCCTATATTAAATTAAAGTGCCGAGGCCACTATTGCTGTCCTCGGCAGAGCCAAGCAGAACATATCAGATTACAGTAGAGCGCAGGAATCCGCCGAATGTCGGCGTACTGCAAAAAAGTCGAAGAAACCCCAACTTAACCTGACCGATTCTAACCTAACCAAACGTAGACAAACTAAACATACCGAGACGGGTCCACTATTGCTGGCTTCCCATCGCCAAGCAGAACATACTGGGGGAGCGTACAGCGCAGAAGTCCATAGAATGGTAATGCTTAGCTGAAAAGTCGAGGCTACCTTAACCAAACCCAGACTAACCTAACATAACCAAGCGTTACATAACTCAACCAAACATCTCGAGACCGCCACTGCTAGTCTCCCCAGAAACACACATAATGTTTCAGAACAGAGTTGAGTGCAATAATACACCGCACTGCAGTATACAGCACAAGAGTCAAACATATTTTGACGTAACCTCTCCAAACCTAACCTAACCAGACGTAGCTTAGATAAACGTATAGTGCAGCGGCCACATTTGCTGGTATCCCCGCAGACAAGCGAATGATAACAGATCATCGCAGAGCGTAGATATCGAGCGAATATCAATGTATAGCGCGAAGGTCAAATCTACCCTAACGAAACCTAACCTAACCTAGAAGAGCCGAGCGTAACCTAACTCTAGCTAGTGTGCCGAGAGAGCTGTTGCAGGCCTCCCGAGAACAGAGCACAGTAGAGGAGAGCAATGTAGAGCGCATGGACCCACCGAATATAACTGTACTGCGCAAGAGCCTGAGCGACCTTATCCTAACCTAGCCAAACGTAACAAAGCCAAACGTACCCTACCTGAAAGTATCGTGACGAGAATGCAATTGCTGTCCTAACCAGAGCCAAGCAGAGCAAATTTAAGCAATGTAAATCGCTGGAATCAAACGAGCAGCGGTGTGTAGCATAAAAGTCAATGCTATCCTATCCTAACCTAACCAAACGTCACATATCCAAACGAAACCTAGCTCAGTCAAACGTGCCGAGAACAATGCTGCTGGCATCTCATTAGCCAAGCAGAATATACTAAAGCACGGTAGAGCGCAGAAATCCACCGAAGAGCAGTGTATAGCACAACAGTCAAAACCGTCCGAACCAAACTGTACCCAACCTAACCTAACCGAATGAAACATTAACCCAAACAAACGCGCCACGACCGCTATTGCTGACCTCCACAGAGGCAAGTAGATGCAAGTAGAGCAATGCAAATGGCTGATATCAACCGAATAGCAGTGTATTGAACAAAAGTCAAAGCTATCCTCTCCTAACCTGTCCAAACGTAACATATCCAAACGTAGTGCAACCTAACCAGGGGTGCCACGGCCGCTATTGCTGGCCTCACGGGAGAAAAGCAGAGTATAGCAGAGCAATATAGGACGCTAAAATCGACCGAATAGCAGCGTATAGCAAAAAATACTGAGCTACCCTAACGAAATATATCCAAACCTAGCCTTACCGAACGTAAAATGTCCCAGCCAAACGTGCCACGAACGCTGTTGCAGGCCTGCCCAGAGACAAGCAGAGCTTGTTAGAGCTCAGTAGAACGCAGGAACGCAAGGAATGGAAGAGCATGGCACCAAGGTTAAAGCTATCCAAACAAGACTTTACCAATCTTGGCACAACCGAACGTAACCTACCTAAAAGTAACGTGCCGAAGACACTATTGCTGGAACCCCATAGCGAAGCAGAGTATACTAGAGCACAGTAGAGCGTAGAAATTCGCTGAATATCATTGTACAGCAAAAACGCCAAAAATATCCATACCCAGCCCGAAATAGCATAACCCAGTCGAACGTAGCATGGCTCAAGCTAACGTGCCGGTACCAGTATTTCCGGCGTCCGCAGAGCCAAGCGGAGCATATTAGAGCAGAGTGGAGATTAGAGATACACCGAATAGCAGTGTATAGCACAAAAGTCAAAGCTATCCTATCCTAACCTAACCAAACGTAACATAACCAAACGTACCCTAACTGAACATATCGTGACGATACTGCGATTGCTGCCCTCACCAGAGCCAAGCGGAGCATATTTGTGCAACGTAGATTGCTGAGATGAAACGAGCAGCAGTGCCTAGTATAGAAGTCAATGCTGTCCTATCCTAGCCTAACCAAACGTGACATAATCGTACGTAATCTGACTCAGCCTTACGTGCCGAGAAAAATATTGCTGCCCCCCACCCTGGAGACAAGGAGAACATACTAGAGCATAGTAGGGCGCAGAAATCCAGCGAATTGCTGCGCATAGCACAAAAGTAAGTGCCATCCTATCCAGACTTATTCTAATCTAACCCAACAAAACGCAACCTATCCTAACCTAACATGCCGCTGCCACTATTTCTGGCTCTTGGTAGTCAAGCAGCGCATAGGAGAGCAATGTAGAGCGCATGAATCCACCGAGAATCAGTGTAGAGCACAGCAGCCTAAGCTACACTATTCTAACCAACCAAACGTAATATACCCAAATGCAACATAACTCAGCCAAGCGTGCCGAGACCAATACTTCAGGCCTCCCTAAAGCCATGCAGAATATACTAAAGCACGGTACAGTGCAGTAATCCTCCAAATAGCAGAGTGTAGCACAAAAGTCAAAGCCAACGTAACCAAACTGAGCCCAACCTAACACAACCGAACGTAACATAGCCCAACCAAACGTGCCACGACCGATATTGCTGGCCTCAACACAGACAAGCAGATGCTAGTAGAGCTATGCAGACCGCCCATTTCGACCGAATAGCTGTGTATAGAACAAAAGTCGAAGCTACTCTAACCAAACCTATCCTTACCTAGCCGTGCCAAACGTATCATATCTCGACCAAGCGTGCCACGAACATTATTGCTGACCTCCCAAGAGATAAGCAGACCATATTTGTGCACAGTGGAGCACAGAAGTCCAACGAATAGCAGTCCATAGCGTAGAAGTTGAAACTACGCTTTCATAACATAATCAATCGTAACATAACCGAACGTAACCTAACTAAACGTAGCTGGCTGAAACCACCATTGTTGCCCCCCCCCAAAGCCACGAAAAACATATTATGGCGCTGAAGGGCGCAGTAGCTCACCCCAAAGCAGTGCATAGAAAAAAGTCAAAGATATCCCATCCTAACGCAGCGAAACCTTACGTAACCAAACGTAACATAGTACAACCTAACGTACCTCGTCCGCTATTGCTGGCCTCACGAGAGCCAAGCAGTGTATAGGAGAGCAATGTATTACGCTGAAGTCGACCAGGTATCAGTGTATACCAAAAAATTTATAGCTATCACAAACAAACATAACCAAACCGAGCATATCCGAACGTAACATAACCTAGCCAAACGTGCCACGACCGCTATCGCTGCCCCCCCCCCCGAGACAAGCAGAACATGATAGAGCAGAGTAGGGCGCAGAAATCCAACGAATACGGGTGCATATCACACAAGCTAAATCAACCCTATCTTAACGCAGCGCAAACTAACACAACCGAACGTACTTTAACACAATCTTACGTGCAGCGACCTCAATTGCCGGCATCACGGGAGCTGTGCAGTCTATAGTAGCGCAATGTAGAGCCCGGAAAACAACGGAAGTACAGTGCATAGCACAAAAGTCTAAGCTATCCTATCCTAGCCTAACCAAGCGCAACACAACCAAAAGCATCATAACGCAGCCTAACTTGCCGACACCACTACTGCTGGCCTCCCCAAAGCCAAGCAGAATATACTAGAGCATAATAGGGTGCAGAAGTCCACCGAACATCAGTGTATGCCGCAAAAGTCAAAGCCATGCCAGTCAAACATGACCTACCCTGTCGAAGCCAATCGTAACATAACGCAAACGAACGTACCTCAGCCACAACTGCTGGCCACCCCGCAAACAAGCAGAGTCTTGTAGACTAACGCAGAGCGCAGGTATCAACCGAATAGCAGCGTATGGCACAAAAGTCACAGCTACCCTAACCAAACCTAACCTAACCTAGCCAAGCCAAGCCTAACCTAGCAGGAACTAACGTGACCACAGTTTCTGGCATCCCCAGGTCCAAACAGAACATACTATAGCACAGTAGAGTGCAGAAATCGGCGGTACGCTGTGCATACCGCGAAAGTCAAAGCTATAATGTCCTAACCAGGCCAAACGTGACGTAACCAAACGTAACCTAATGCAACCTAATGTTCCGAGATCACTACTGCTGCCAAGTAGGACATACTACAGCACAGTAGATCACGATAATCCACCGAACAACAGTCCGTACCACGTAAGACAAAGCAATCCACGCCCAACCCAGACTACAATGGCCGAACCAAACTTTGCATAACACAGACTATCGGGCCGAGACCACTATTGGTGGCCTCCCGAGTGTCGATCTGAGTATAAAAGAGCAATGTAGAGCGCATGAGCCCACCGAATAGCAATGTAGAGCACAAGAGCCTATGCTACCCTGTCATAGCCTAACCTAACCTAACCAAACCGAAAGTAACATAACACAACTAAACCTGACGAGACCGCTATTGCCGGCATCTCCAGAGCAAATCATAGCATCTCAGGGCACAGTAGATCGCAGAAATCAACCGAGCAACAGTGTACAACACAAAAGTCAAAGCTATGGTCTCCTAGCTTGACCAAACGTAAAATAGCCAAGCGTTATCTATCTCAAACTAACGGGCTGAGACCATTATTGCTGGCCTCCCCAGAGCGAAGCAGAGTGTATTATTGCACGCTAGAGCGCAGAAGTCCACCGGATTGTAGTTTATAGCGCAAAAGTCATATGTAGCATATCGTAACATGACAAATCGGGCAACACCAAACGTAATAAAACACAACCTAATGTGTCGCCACCATTATTGCTGTCCTCCTCTGGGCCGTGCCGGCCACATTAAGACGGAGAATTGCGCAGATATCCATATAATCGCAGTGTACAGCAGAAAAGTCTTCGTTATCCAAAGCTAAGCCAGACTAACATAACCTGGCCTAACGTGGAAAATAAGAACGTAACGTACCGCGACCACTATTGCTCGCCTCCCGAGGGCCGAGCAGATTATGGTAGAGCACAGTAGAGCGCAGGAATCCACCGAAAAATAGTGTATGGCACGAAAGTCAGAGCTTCCACATCCTAACCATGCCTAATCTAACCAAAACACACGTAGAGTATCTAAATCTAACGTGCCGCGAAATCAGTTGCTCGCCTCCCCATAGACAAGCAGAATATGATAGAGCACAGAAGAGCACTGAAGTCCATTTGATATCAGTGTTTATCACATATGCCAAAGCTATCCTAACCTAACCCAACCAGACATAACGCAAGCAAACGTAACCAATCTCAAACTATCGTGCCGCGACCAGCATTGCTGGCCTCCGCAGCGCCAAGCAGATCTTAATAGGGGAGAGTACAGAGCAGAAATCCACCCTTGGGCTGTGCATAGCACAAAAGTCAGATTTACCCTATCCTAGCCTAACCAAAGGTAACATAAACTTACGCAACGTGACACGGACTAACATACCGTGACACGTACAGCTGGCCCCCGCATAGCCAAGCAGAATATACTAGAACTCGGCAGAGCGCAAATGTCCACCGAATGGCAGTGTATAGCGCCAAGGCTAAAGCTGCCCCTTCCTATCATAGCACCACGTGACATAACCGAACGTAACATAAATGAAGGTATCGTTCCGAGACCGCTATTGCTCTCCTCCACAGCACAAAGCAGAGCACGCTGGAGCGCAGTAGTGTGCAGAAATTCATGGAATTGCAGCCAATAGTACAAAAGTCAAAGCTATCCCGCCCCAACATAGCCAATTCTAAAATAACCGAACGCAATTTAACACCACCTAACGTGACGCGGCCACTATTGCTGGCCGCTCCAGAGGCATGCACAACATATTGGAGGAGAGCAGGTGTTAAAAGTCAACAGAATCGCAGTTTACGGCAGAAAGGTGGCAGATACCCAAACCTAACCCAAACTAGCCTAACCTAACTTAACGTAGCCAAACAAGACCGAACGTGCCGCGAGTACTATTGCTGGCCTCCCCTGGCACTAGCGGATTAGAGTAGAGCGCAGTTGAGGGCAGAAGTCCGCCGAACAACTGTGCATAACGCGAAAGTGAAGGCCATCCAAACCAAATTTAGCTTAACCTAACCTAACCAATCGTGACCTAATCAAACGTAGCCTAACAAGACCTATCGTGCAATGACCACACTTCCTGGCATCCCCTGTGTCGAGCAGTGTATACTGGAGCAAGCAGAGGGCAGAAGGTCACCAAATTGCAATGAACAGCACACAAGTCAAAGCAATCCTATCACAACCTAACCAAACGTGGCCTAACCGAACGCAGCTTAACAGAACCAAACGCGAGGTGACCACCATTGCTGGGCCCCCACGCCAATCAGAGCGTATTAGAGCACAGTAGGGTGCATAAATACACCGAATAGCGGTGTGCACGTCAAAGTTAAAGGTAACCTCTCATAATCTAACCACTCGTAACAATACCAAACGTAACCAAACCCAACCTAACGTGCCGCAACCACTATTGCTGGCCTGCCCAGAGCCAAGCAGAACATATTAGAGCAGAGTAGGGCGCAGAAGTCCATAGAATCGCAGTGTATGGTAGAAAAGTCACAGATACCCAAGCCTAACCCAGGCTATCCTAACCTATCCTAACGGAGCCAAACAAAACGTAACGTGCCGCTACCACTATTTCTGACCTCCGCAGAGCAAAGCAGCATATATAGGGGTGAGGAGGGCGCAGAAATAAATGGAGCCGCAATGTACAACGGAAGAGTCAAAGTGTAGCCAAACCTAACATAAACTGGCATAACCTAAACTGACGTAGGGAAGCTCAACTTAAGGTGCCGCGACTACTATTGCTGGCCTCCACAGGGTCTAGCAAACTAGAGTAGAGCACAGTGGATCGCAGGAATACACCGAATAGCTGTGCATAGCAGGAAAGTCGAAGCTACCCTATCCTAACCCATCCAAACGTAATATAACCGAACGCAACATAGCTGAACCTAACGTGCCGAGACGTCTATGGCTGGCCTCTCCAGAGCCAAGCAGAATATACTAGAGCGCAGTAGAGCGCAGAAATCCACCGAATAGCTGAGTACGGCAAAAAAGTTGATGCTATTCTAATCAAACTTAGCCTAACCCTACCTAACCGAACGAATCCTGACTCAACGTAACGCGACAGGACCACTATTGCTGGCCTTCCCAGAGCCAAGCTGAAAATATTAGAGCATTGCATGGCGCAGGAATCCACCTAAGAGCGAGCTGTAGAACTGAAGTCGAAGTTACCCTCTTCTAACCTAACCAACCGTGACATAAACGAACGTAACGTAACTGAAGCTAACGTGCCGCGAGCACTAATGCTGCCCCCCTCCCCCCAGAGGCAAGCACGACATACTGTAGAGCAGTAGAACGCAGAAATGAACCGGTTAGCTGTGTACAGCACAGAAGTTGAAGCTATCATAACCAAACTATGCGTAACCCAACCTAACTGAACGAATCCAGACAAAACATCACGTGCCGAGGCCACCGTTTCTGGCATACTCAGAGCCAAGGAGAACACGCTAGTGGAGGGAAGGACACGAAAATCCATATAATCGCAGTGTACATCGGAAAATTTATAGTTATCCTCTCCATACTTATCCAATCGTGACATAACCAAACGTAACCAAACACGACATAGCGCGCCGCGACCGCGACTACTGGCATCCCTAGATTCAAGCAGAACACATTAGTGGAGATTCGAAAACAGGGGACTATAGAATCGCAGTGCGTACCAGAAGAGTGGAAGCTACCCAAGCCTAACCCAAAGCAACGGAACGTACACAAATATAGCCTAACCTAACCTGGCCTAACCAAACCTAACCCAACCTAACCTATCCCACAGTATCGCAGTGTACATCAGGACAGTCGAAGCTACCCAAACCTATCTCAAACTAACAGAACTTAGCCAAACATAGCATAACTGAACCCAGCGTGCCGAAACCACCATTGCTGCCCACCGCAGAGCCAAGCAGGACATACTAGAGCACAGTAGAGCGCCGAAATCCACCGAAAAGCAGTGTGCAGCACAGAAGTTAATGCGATTCCAACGAAACTTATCCCAACACAACCTTTCCTGGCGTAACCTGACTGAACATAAAGTGCTGTGACCACTATTGCCGTCGTTCCCAGCGCCAAGCTGAAAACCTTAGAGCACTGTGGGTGGCAGAAATCCATCTAACAGCAGACTGCAGCACTGAAGTCAAAGCTATTTTCTCCTCACGTAGCCAATCGTAACGTAACAAAACGTAACCTATCACTACCAAACGTATCGCAACCACAATTGCTGGCTTCCACAGAGACAAGCTGGACATATTAGTGGAGAGTAAAACGCAGAGATCAATGGAATCGCAAAGTATGTCAGAAAGTCAATGATACCTAATCCTAATCCAAACAATCACAACACAACAAAACATACTATAACACCAACTAACGTACCGTGATCGCTATTGCTACCATCCCCAGTGCAAAGCAGGTTATACTAGAGCACAGCATGGCGCAGAAATCCTTCGAATAGCAATGTACAGCAGAAAAGTTCTAGTTATCCTAAACAAACTTGTCCTAACCCAGCCAATCCGAACGAAGCCCGACTCATCGTAACGTGCCGAGGCCGCTATTGCAGGCCTTCCCAGAGCCAACCTGAAAGAGTCAGAGCTTTGTGGGGCATAGAAATCCTCCTAGTTGCAGACTATGGAAGTAAAGTCAAAGCAACCCTCTCGTAGCGTTACCAATACTGCCAGAGCCAAACGTAACCTAACTCAAACTAATGTGCAGCGATCGCTGTTGCTGGCCACCCCAAAGTCTGGCAGATGACATTAGTGGAGAGTATAACGCAGAAACCTATCGAATCGCAGTGTATATCAGAAGAGTCAAAGCTACCCATACCTAACCCAAACCAAGAGAACATAACCAAACGTAGCCTAACTCAGCCTAACGTGCCGAGACCGCTATTGCTCCGCAGATGCAACCAGGACGTACTAGATCACAGTAAAGCGCTGAAATAAACCGAACAGCAGTGCACAGCAGAAAACTGGAAGCAATCAAAACCAATCGTAGCAAAACCCGACACAGCCAAGCGTAACCCGGCTGAAAACAACGCTCCGAGGCTACTATTTCTTGCCCTCCTTGAGCCAAGCTGAAGATATTAGAGCACTGTGGGTGGCAGAAATCCATCTAATAGCCGACTATAGCTGTAAAGTCAAAGACATCATCTCCTAGCCTAACCAGCGGTAAAATTACCAAACGCACCATAACTCCACCTAACGTGCCGCGGCAACAATTGCTGGCCTCTCCAGAGACAAGCAAGACAAACTAACGCACAGTTTATCGCAGAAATCCACGGAATAGCAGTATGCAGCATGAAAGTTGAAGCTATCCTGACCAAACATAGCCTATCCCAACCTAGCCGAACGTAACATGACCCAGCGTAACGTGCTGTGACCGCTATTGCTGCCCTTCCCCGAGCAAAGCTGAAAATATTAGAGCACTGTAGGGCGGAGTAGCCCATCTAATAGCAGACTGTAGCACTGAAGTCAGAGCTATCCGCTCCTAACCAAGCTAACCGTAACAGCACCGAGCGTAACCTAACTCAAACTAACGTGCCGCGAGCAGTATTACTGGCCTCCACAGAGCCAAAGAGGGCTCACTTGTGGGGAGTAGAACGCAGAAATCCATATTATCGCAGTGTAGATGAGAAAAGTCAAAGCTACCCAAACCTAACCCAAACCAACAGAACACAGCCGAACATTGCCTAACACAAACTGACGTGCCGAGAACGCTGCCTACCCAAGAGCCAAGCAGGACATACTAGAGCGCAGTAGGGCGCAGAAATCCCCCGAATGGCAGTGTACAGCACAAAAGTTACAGCTACCCATATCAAACTCTGTGAAACCCGACATAGTCGAATGTAACCTGACCAAGCATAAGGTGCCGTGACCACTATTTCTGGACTTCCCAGAGCCAAGCTGAAGACCTTGGAGAATTGTAGGTCGCAGTAATCCACATTATAATAGATTATAGCACGAAAGTTAACGCTATCCACTCCAAACCCAGCCAATCGTAACATAACCAAGCGTAACCTAACTCAACCTAACGCAAAATCCATAGTATAACGCAAAAATCCATAGAGCCGCAGTGTATACCAGAAAAGTCAAAGCTACCGAAGCCCGACCCAAACCAATAGAACATATCCAAACATGGCATAACTCAACCTAATCTGCCGAGACCGCTATTGCTGCCCACCACAGAGCCAAGCAGGACATACTAGGGCACAGTAGAGTGAAGATATCCACCGAATAGCAGTGTGCAGCACTATAGTCAAATATATCCTTACCAAACTTAGCCTAACCCAACCAAACCGAACGTAACTAGACACAGCATAAAGTGCCGGGGACACTATTGCTGGACTTCCCAGAGCCAAGCTGAAGATATTAGCTCCCTGTAGGGCGCAGGAATCCACCTTATAGCAGACTATAGTACTAAAGTAAAAGCTATCCTCTCCTAACCTGACCAACCATAAAATAACCGAACGTAGCCTAGCACAACCTAACGTGCAGCGCCCACTACTGCTGGCCTCCTCAAAGTCAAGCAGAGCGCAGTAGTGGAGTGGAGAACGCAGAAATCCATAGAATAGCTGTGTATATCAGATAAGTCAGTGCTACGAAGGCCTATCCCAAACCAACGGAACATAAGCAAATATGGCGTAACTCAACCTGACGTGCCAAGACCGCGATTGCTGCCATCCCCAGAGTCAAGCAGGGCGTACTAGAGCACTGTAGAGTGCAGAAATCAACAGAACAGCAGTAAATAACACATAAGTCAAGGTAGCATATCCTAACCTAGCCAAGCGTCACAATGCCAAACGTAGTCTTACATAAACCAATCATTAAGAGACCGCTATTGATGGTATCGGCAGAGACAAGCTGATTGTACTAGAGCGCATTAGGACGCAGAAATCCACCGCACTGCAGTGAATGGCACAAAAGCCGTAGGTACCCTAACCTAAACTGACCTATCATGACATAACGCGAACGTAGCTTTGCGTCGAACACTGCTCATGGCCTCCCCACAGCCAAGCAGAATATAGTAGAGCACAGTAAACCACAGAAATCCATCGCATTGCTGTGAATAGCACAAAATTCGAAGTTACCCTAACATTACATGGCACAACCTAACCTAAGCGAACGCAGCGTAATTCAACATAGCGTGCCGCGACCAATTCTGCCGGAATCCACGGAGACAGGCAAAATAAAGTAGAGCACAGTGGGCCACAGGAACCGGCTGGGTAAAGGTTTATAGAGCGAAAGTTGAAGTCAACCTAACCGAACACGGCCTAACATACATTCAACCGTAACCCAACTCAACATAACGTGCCGCAACTAATGCTGGCCTCCACGGGGCCAAGCAGAATATAGTAGAGCACAGTCGAGTTCAGAGATCCACCGAATAGCAGTGTATAGCACGAAGTTCAAAGATAACCTGGCCGAGGATTACATAACCTAATCCAACCAAACATAACATAGCTCAACCAGACGTGCAGTGGTCACTATCGCAGTAGTCCCCAGAGCCAAGCAGAAAAAGACTAGAGCACAAAAGAGCGCAGAAAGCAGCCCCATTGCAGTGAATAGCGCTAAAGTCGAATATACCCTAACCTAACATGACCTAACCCATCACAACCCAGCGTAGCATAGCTCAAAGCAACGTTCCGCCACCACATCACCTGGCACCCACGGAGCGAAGCAGAATGTAGTAGGGCACTGTAGAGCATAGAAATACACCGAATAACAGTGTATAGCACGAAAGTCAAGGCTATCCTAGCAAAACATAACCTAGCCAAACCTAACGAAACGTAACCTAACCCGAACTAACGTGCCGCGAACGCTATTGATCGCCTCCCCAGAGTCGAGCAGATTATTGTAGAGCACTGTAGGGCCCAGAAATCCACCGACAGCCAGTGTATGTTACAACACTCCGGGATATTCTAACATAACCTCGGCTAACATATCCTAACCAAACGTCGCATAACACAGGACAACGTGTCGCGACCATTTCTGGAGTCAACGCCAGAGCCATGCAGAGTGTACTAGAGCACAGCAAAGCGCAGAAATTCTCCGAACAGCAGTTTATAGCACGAAAGTCAAAGATAACATGACCGAGCTTGACGTAGCCTATCCAAACCAAACGTATCATAGTCCAACCTGACGTAGTGCGACCACCGTTGCTGGCCTGCACAGAGCCAAGCATAAAATATTGCCGCGTAGGAGAGCGCAGAAATCTCTGTATAGCACAGATGTCTAAACTACCCTATCGTAACATCACCATACATAACATAGTCAAACGTGGCATAGCTCAAACCAACGTGCCGAGACCATTATTGCTGTCCCCCCCATAGACTAGCAGAATATAGCAGAGCTCAGTGGAGCAGAGAAATACACCGAATAACAGGGTATAGCAAGAAAGTGGAAGCTATCCTAGCCTAGGTAAGGCGAACCTGACCTAACAGAACGTAACCCTACTCAACCTAACGTGCCGAGAACGATGTCACTGAACACCCCAGAGCCAAGCAGAGCCTATTAGAGCACACTAGAGCGCAGAAATCCGCGGAATAGCAGTGTATATCACAAAACTCAAAGTAGCCTGTCCCAACCTAGCCAAACGTAGCATAACCGATGGTAACCTATCTCATCCTAACACGACGAGACCACTATTACTGTCCACCACAAAGACAAGCAGAATGTACTAGAGCACAGTAGAGCGCAGAAATTCACCGAATAACAGTGTTTAGCACGAAAGTCAAAGCTATCCTCTTCTAAGCTACCCAAAAATAACATAAGCGAACGTAACCTAGCTCCACCAACCAGACGTACACCACTATTGCTGACCTCTGCAGAGCAAAGCAGAATATAATAGAGTACAGTAGCTCACAGGAATCCGCGGCGTTGAAGTGTAAATCATACAGAAAGGGATAACACACGCGAACATGACCTACCCTAAGCAATCCAAACGTAGGCTAACTTGGCAACAGGTTCCAAAACCACTATTGCGGTCTTTTCGAGAGCCTAGCAGAACATATTAGAGGAGTTTGCAGAGCAGGAATCCATAGAATCGCAGCGTACGGCAAATAAGTCAAAACGATCCAAACTTCACCCAAACAAGCAAACCCTAACAAATCGTAACCTCACTCAACCTAACGTGCCGACACCACTATTGCTAGCCCTACCAGAGCCAAGCTGTACATATTAGGGAAGAGTAGAGCGCAGAAGCCCATATAGTGGCAGTGTAAATAAGAAAAGACGAAGTTATCGTGACATGACTCAAACAAACCTATCCTAACAAAACGTAACCAACCTCGAAGTAACGTGCCCTGAACCCTATTGCCGGCCAAACAAACGGAACAGCAGTTTATGGCACAGAAGTCAATGCTACCCTGGCCTCACCAAACATTGCATAACCAAACGTAACGTAACCCAACATAACGTGCCTAGACCACTATTGCAGACTTCCACAGTGACAACCAGAATATACTAGAGCACAGTGGATCCCAGAAATCCGCAGCATTGCTGTGTAAAGGACAGAAGCCCAAGATATTCTAACCTAACGCGACCTAACATAACATTACCGAACGTAGCCTAACGCAACGTAACGTGCCGATGCCATTAATGCTGAACACCCAGAGACAGCTGAACACAATAGTGCCCAGTAGAGAGCAGAAATTTGGCGAATAGCTGTGTACAGCTCTAAAGTCAAAGCTTACGCCTCCTAACATAACAAATCGTAACGTAACGAAACGTAACATGACTCAACCTATCGTGACGTGACCACTATCGCCGACCTCCCCGGAGCCAAGCAGAACATGGTAGAGGAGAGTAGAGAGCAGAAATCCATAGTTCCGCAGTTTATAGCAGAAAAGTCAAAGATGTCCTATCCTAACATTACCAAACATAGCATAACCAGACGCAACCTAACTTCACCTAACCGCCCTACACCACTATTGCCGACCTCCCCAGCACGAGACAGAACTCACTACAGCACAGTAGGTCACAGAACTCCGCGGCGTTGCAGTGTATAGCACGAAAGTCATAGCTATCCTGGCCGAACCTAGTCATTCGTAACTTACCCAAACGTAGCCCAACTCAACCAAACGAGCTATTACCACTATTGCTGGCCTCCCCCGTGTCGAGCATAGTATAGTAGAGCGGTGTAGATCGCACGAATCCGCCGAATAACAGTCTACAACAATAAAGTGAAAGCTACGCAAACCTAACCCAAACAAACATAACCAAACCAAACGTAGCCTATCTGAACCTAACATGCCGAAACAACTTTTTCTGCCCTCTGCAGGGCCAAGCAGAATATACTAGAGAGCATTAGAACGAAGAAATCGGCAGCATTGCAGTGAAGAGCACAAAGTCAAAGATAACCTAACATAACCCAACTAAGCCTAACGTAGCCCAACGTAATCTAACTCAACCTAACGAGACATGACCAGAATTGCTGGCCTCCACAGGGCCAATCAGATCAGGTTAGAGGGGAGCAGGGCGCCGAAATGCATACAATCGCAGTGTATAGCGGAATAGTCGAAGCTATTCTAACCGAACCTAAGCTACCATAACGTAACGAAACGTATCCTATCTCAACATAATTTGCCGAGACCACAATTACTGGCCTCCCCTGAGAAGAGGAGAACATACTATGGCACAGTAGGTCGCAGAATAACAGTGTATGGGAGAAAAGTCAAAGGTATCCTACCCTAATATGTCCAATCCTAACATAAACTAACTTAATAGAACTCATCCTATCGTACCCTGATGACTATTTCTGGCCTCCCCAGAACCGAGCAGAACCTATTAGAGGATATTAGAGCTCAGATATCCATAGAATCGCAGTGTATAGCACAAAAGACATATCTACGCAGACCTAACGCAAGCTAACGTGGCCTGACCAGACGTAGACTACCTCAACATAACGTGCCCCGGCCACTATTGTGCGCCTACCCAGGGCCAAGCAGAATACTGTAGAGCGCAGTACAGCTCAGGAACATAATGAATAGCGCGCATAGCACAGAAGTGAAAGAAATCATAACCTAGCCTTCCTAACCTGACCCAACGGAACTTAACATAGCTCAAGCTGACGTGTCGGGAGTACTATTACTGGCCGCGTCAGAGCCAAGTAGAACATATAAGAGAAAAGTAGAGCGCAGAAATCCACCGAATAGCAGCGTATGACACAGAAGTCTAAGCTATTCTGTCATAACCTAACCAAACGTAACACAAGCAAACGTACCCAAACACAACCAAACGTGACGAGACCCCTACTGATGGCATCCCCAGAGCCAAGCAGAATATACTGCAGCACACTGGAGCGCAGAGGTCCACAGAATAGAAGTGCGCAGCACGAAAGTCAAAGCTATCCTATCCTATTATATCCAACCATAACATGACCACACGTCGCAAAGCTCAACCTAAAGTACAAGGACCGCTGTTGCCGGCCTCCACAGAGTCGAGCAATACTTACTAGAGGACACCAGGGCGCAGAAGTCCATAGAAACACAGTGTATAGCACAAAAGTCACATGCATCCAGACCTAACCCACGCTAACGTAACCTAACCAAACGCAGCATACCTCAGCACAACGGGCCGCGGCTACTATTGCTGGCCTCCCAAGGACCAAGCAGAATGTAGCAGGGCGCAGTCGAGCGCAGAAATCCACTGAAAGGCAGTGTATAACACGAAAGTCAAAGCTGCCGTTACCGAACTTAGCCCAGCCTCAGCTAAACAAATGGAACGTAACAGAAACTAACGTGCCAAGAACGATATTACTGGCATTCCGAGGTCTAAGCATAATTTAGTAGAGCGCAGTACAGCGCTGGAATAGACCGAATAGCAGTGTGAAGCACGAAAGTCTAAGTTACCTGTCAGAGCTTAACCGAAGCTCACCCAACCAGACGTAAGCTAACTAATCCTAACCTACCGAGACTACTATTGCTGGCCTCCACAGGCCCAAGCAGAAAGTATTAGAACCCAGCAGGGCACAGAAAGCCGCGGATAGGTGTGTATAGCACAAAAGTCTAAGATGTCCTATCCAAACCTCCCAAACGTAACATAACTGAACATAGCATATCACAACCCAAAATGCCGAGGCCTCTATTGCTGTCCTCGATAAGGACAAGCAGAATGTGGTAGAGCACATTGGAGCGCTGAAATCCAATGCACTGCAGTGAATGGAACAAAGGCCGTAGATACCATAACCTAACCTGACATAGTCTAACCTAACCGAGCACAGCATGGCCCAACAGGACGGGCCGCGACCACTGCTCCTGGCCTCCCCAGAGCAAAGGAGAATGTAGCAGAGCACAGTAGATCACAGATATCCACCGAGGAGCAGTGAAAAGCACGGACGTCAATGTAGCCTATCCTAACCTAGCCAAACGTGATATGCCCGAACGTAACGTAACACAACCTAACAGGAAGGCACGGCCCTTGTTGTCCACCACAGAAACAAGCAGGAAGTATTAGAGCATAGCAGATAGCAGAAATCCTCCTCACTGCAGTGTATCGCGCAGTAGTCAAACATATTCTGACCTAACCTGAACCCACCTTACATATGCAAACGTAGTGTACCATAACAAAACGTGTCGATGCTAACATTCATGGCGTACGCAGAGCCTGGCAGAGCACATTACGGCGCAGAAATCTACCGAAAAGCAGTGAATAGCACAGAGGCCAAAGTAGCCTATCCTAGCCCAGCCAAACGTAAGACATTCAAACGAGGCCTAACTCAATCTAACATGACCAGACCACTACTGCTGGCATCCACAAAGACAAGCAGAGTGTACTAGAGAACAGTAGTTCGCAGAAAACCGCCACATTGCAGTTAATCGTTCAAAAGTCGAAGATATCCTAACATAACCTGATCTAACATAACCTAGTCTAACGTAGCATGACTCAATATGACGTGCCACCACCACTGCTCCTGGCAACCCCAGAGACAAGCAGATTGTAGTAGAGCACAGTAGATCACAGAAACAAACGGAATAGCAGTGTAAAGCACAGTATTCAGAGTAGCATATCCTAACCTATCCGAACTTGACGTATCCGAACGTAGTCTAACACAACTTAACATTACGGGACAACTATTGCTGGCCTCGACAGAGGCGAGCAGAATGTGCTAGAGCGCGCTAGAGCGCAGAAATCCACCGCATTGCAGTGATTGGCGCAATGGCCGCAGGTAACCTAACCGAGCATGGCATAATCTAATCTAACCAAACACAGCATATCCGTGCATGACGTTCCGCGACCATTGCTCCGAGCCTCCCTAGAGCAAAGCAGAGTGTAGTAGAGCACATTAGGTAACAGAAATCCGCCGAAAAGCAAAGTAGCATATCCTAACCTAGGCAAACGTGGCATAAGCAAATGTTGCCCAGCAGAACCTAACATGATGAGACCGCCATTGCTGGCCTCCACAGAGACAGGCAGAATACGCTAGAGCACATTAATGAGCAGAAATGCAGCACAAAAGTCGAATATATCCTAACGCAACCTGACCTTACGTAACACAACCAAGCGCAGAATATCTCAACGCAATTTGCCGCGGCCACAGCTCCTGGCATCCCCTGATCGAAGCAGAATGTAGCAGAGCACAGTAGATCACTGAAATACACCGCACAACAGTGTACAGCACGAAAGTGGGAGATATCCAGACAAAACTTAACCTAACCATTCCTAATCGAACGTAACCTGACACAACCTGACGTGCCACTGTTGGAGTAAAAATAAACTCTACGTCCAATTGATGTGAGGGGACGATCCCTTCCTCTGCGTTTTGTCTTTTGTCCTTTGTCGCCGGTTTTCTGGAGACGTTGCTGACCTGCGTGGCCAAGAGCGGACGGGCCAGTTCTAACGATTCGCCCGTTTAATAGAGATCTAATTTTACACCGTCTCACTGATTATTATTTCCTAAAAGACAACCCCTTAACATGTTATGGGCCCAGGATACCACGCAAAAATCAGTGTGAATAATTTGTTCTTAAAAGATTCAGTGTGTTGTGCAATTTTCTTTTCTTAAAGAAAAATGGAATCAATGAGCTTAAAAATAGAAAAGCTTCATGTCAGTGATAATTGGCTTCAATGGCGTTTTGTTATACGTACATTGCTAGAGGAAGGCGACGATATGCTCAGTGTCTGTGAAGGAAGACTAGAGCGTCCAGCTGAAAATTCAGCAAATTATCAAGCCAATCTACAAAAGTTTTTAAAAGCTGATAAATCAGCTCGCAGATTGATCGTGACATCAGTCGAAAACCTCTAGATTTACTTCTGAGCTGTACAACTGCACAGGAGATTTGGAAAAAACCCAATTCAGTCTACGATATGAAGTCTGACGAAAATTTATCAATAGTGCAGAAACAATTTTTCGCTCTCAAGTGGGACTCAAGTGAAAGTGTTAATCACAGTTTAGAAAAGATTGAACACTTGTCAACTAAAATGAAGAGCCTAGACGGCACAGTTCCAGATTCCATGATATTGACACGCATATTGTCAATATTACCCAAGAAATTTAATCACTTTCTCAGTGCGTGGGATTCCGTAGAAGATAAAAAGAAAACCCTCGACAATTTGACGGCACGATTAATGGCGGAGGAAGTTAGAATCCAAGAACAGGACAGCTCCGAGGATATGAGTGTGGCATTAATGAAACGGGGATCGGCAAATACATCGCTTCCGAAGAATAATCATGGCAACAAATCGAATCAAGATGAGCGTCGGAAGAGCAATTTTTCTGGGTTCTACACATGCGGTAAAACAGACCACATACGAAGAGATTGTGTTGGTGGCCATGTGTGTTGGACGAAAGGACACCTCAGCAGGTACTGTTTCAAAGGGAATGGAAACTCTCGTACGCGGAACAACGACGGTGCTCATTCTGTGAAGGAGACTTTGAACCATAGGCAGGCTTTCGTCGGAAGCAGCAGTGAACTCGTAGATGAGGACATCTGGCTGATCGACTCAGGAGCAACCGATCACATGACACACCGACGAGATTTTTTCGAAGACTTTGAAGAGTTTAAAGAGCCGGTTATCATTCAGTTAGGTAATGGGAATCATACCCCAGCGTATGGAAAAGGTCACATTGGAGTTGAAGCATATGTAGAAGGAAAATGGATACCGGGTATCATGTGTAATGTTTTATTTGTACCGAAGCTAAGTCAAAATCTATTATCAATAATCACCGTCACTAGGAAAGGGGTGGATCACGCGATTTCAGAATATGGAAAAAATGTGTATTTTCACGCGATGGAGCAGTTATAGCGACTGGCTCGATTTGGGGTGATTTATTCAAAATAAATTTACGCGTTGTAACATCAGAAGAATGTAATTTAGCCGAAGATGTTAATAGCGAACTAGTATGTGCAATATCTCGAAATGATAATCAACAACTATGGCACGAAGGACTATGTCATCAAAATTACAAATATGTCAGCTGTTTTCTTAAAAATAGGAGAAGTCATGCTATAAAGGATAACGTTTTTTGCGAAGGTTGTGCTTATGGAAAACATCATAAGCTTAGTTTTCATGACAGGAACGATCGCGCTACGAGATGTCGCGAGATTATACATGCCGACGTATGCGGACCGATGGAGTATGAATCAATTGGCAGGAAACGATACTTTCTAATTCTTAAGGATGATTATTCCGCGTTTAGACCGATTCATTTTATGCGTCAGAAATCGGAGGTAATCGATAAATTACAAATATTTTGCAATGAAGTTGAGAATCTGTTCCAGGAAAATATAAAAGAATTTCACAGCGACGGCGGAGAAGAATTTAAGAATAGGAATGTCGAGCGCTATTTGGGCAATAAAGGCATAAAACACACTTTAAGTATTCCGTATACACCTCAACAGAATGTTGTCGCAGAGCGAGAAAACCGAATTATAGCCGAGACCGCACGGTCAATGTTATACTCGAAGCCAGAGTTACCCTTGTTCTTATGGGCTGAAGCGATGAATACAGCCGCTTATGTCCTTAACAGGTCGAGACCATCAAAACAGCCAGGTCAGACCCCCTATGGGTTATGGTATGGTAAAGAGGCGGTCACAGAAAGTTTGAAAATATTCGGGACGGAATGTTTTGCACATGTGCCATCTGAAAATAGAAGAAAGCTGGACAGAAAATCTGTAAAAGGTTATTTAGCGGGATATATTGAAAATTGCAAAGGGTATCGGGTATATGTACCAAGTTTACGAGATGCAGTTTTAAGCCGCGATGTATTATTTAAACCGGAAATGCTAATAGCAAGTAATATTAATGTAAATACATTTCAAATGGGTGATAAGGTTGGGGGAAATTTAGCTAGCGATCAAAATGGAGATAGTTCTAAAACTACGATAGTTGATAATGACAGTAAACATCAATTTCAGGAGCCTCTGCCATCTTCAACTGAGAACAGCAACATAAAACAGCTTCGTGATAGACGTACAATCAAACATACACAATTTTATGGTTGTCCGGTTACTTTCAGCGCTGAGAAACTACCTTCCGATTATAATGAAGCAGTTACTTGCAACGAAAAAGATTTTTGGATTAATGCCATGGAAGAAGAAATGAATGCCTTACGTGAAAATCAAACGTGGTTTTTAGTTAAAAGGCCTGTAAATCGCAAAATTATTAACAGCCGCTGGGTTTACACAAAAAAAACGAATCCTGATAATACACAAAGATTTAAAGCGCGATTAGCAGTAAAAGGAGGTTCGCAAATACGAGGGCTCGACTATAAAGAAACGTTCAGTCCGGTAGTCCGTTATGATACCGTGAGATTTTTGTTATGTATTGCTGCGCGTAGTAGTTTAAGTTTAGGTCAGTTTGACATAAAGACTGCATTCCTGTATGGAAATTTAGATGAAGCTATTTATATGAAACTACCCGAAGGGTTCCATGATGGAACAGAAAATGTCTGTAAATTATTGAAAAGTTTGTATGGGTTAAAACAGGCCCCGAGATGTCGGACTGAACATTTTAGCGACTTTATTAAAAAATTTGGATTTCGTAAGAGTTCGGCTTACTCTTGTCTTTATATCTATGATAAAAACTATGAGAAGATGTTTCTAGCAATTTATGTTGATGACGGACTTGTAGCAGCATCGCACGAGCATTTAGTAGATCAATTTCAATTTGAACTAAGCAGAGTTTTTAAGATTACAAGTACAAAAAATGTCTCAAATTTCCTTGGCATAGAAATCACCAAACTTAAACATGGGTCAATCTTTATCAGCCAAAGTAGATATATTGAGAATATTGTGCAAAAATTTAATTTAACAGACGCGAATCATGTATCGACTCCAATAGAAGTTGGTTGGGATATAAGTGATTTTGTTAAAACTGTTTGTCATGATGCACCGCATCGCGAAGCCGTGGGCAATTTAATGTTTTTACAAACAATAAGCAGACCAGACATAAGTCTGGCCGTAAATACAGCATCGAGAGCTTTAGATAAACCAACTACAGCATACTGGCTAGTCGTAAAAAGAATAATAAGATTTTTAAAATGTACCTTGTATATAGGTTTGCTTTATAGAAATGACGGGGATTTCGAGGCTTACAGTGATGCTGATTTTGGGGGAGGGGGGACAAGGAGGCTCGAAAATCAACATCTGGCTTGCCCTGTAAATTTGCGAATGCAGCAATTGTGTGGCAAAGTAAACGACAACAATGCGTATCGTTATCAACAACTGAAGCCGAATATGTAAGCGCGTCGGCGGCCGCAAAAGAAATCTTATGGCTAAAAAAATTGTTTAATGACACTAAAACGAATACTGTTAACTTTATGCTACATATGGATAATATGAGTGCGATAAAATTAATAAAAAATCCCGAATTTCACCAAAGAAGTAAGCATATAGATATTAAGTACCACTTTGTGCGTGATCTATATGGAAAAGGCGGAATTAATATTAAAAGCGAAAAGCAAATAGCTGACATATTCACAAAAGCACTAGCGAAACCAAGATATATACATTTAAGTAAGCAATTAGGCCTCATAAGAAAGAGAGACATTGTAGAGTGAATCATACGAAATAAGAATGTAGAGTTTTAGGGGGAGTGTTAGATTAAAAATAAATTCTACGTCCTAGTGATGTGAGGGGGAGATCCCTTCCCCTGCGTTTTGTCTTTTGTCCTTAGTCGCCGGTTCTCTGGAGACGTTGCTGACCTGCGTGGCTCCAAGCGGACGGGCCAGTTCTAACCGCTCGCCCGTTTAATAAAGATTTAATTTTACACCGCCTCACTGATTATTATTTCCTAAAAGATAACCCCTTAACAGCCACTACTTCTATTGCATGCCTTTCCGGTGTCGGGCAGAGTATAGTAGGGCAATGAAGAGCGCAGAAATGCACCAAAAGTAGTGTTTAGCACAAAAGTCAGAGAAATCTTAACCGAGCCATCCTAACCTAGCCTAACGGAACGTAACATAACTCAACCTAACGTGCCGAGACCACTACTGCTGGCACCCACAGATACAAGCAGAGCGTATTAGGGCACATTGGAGCGTAGAAATCCACCGAATAGCAGTGTATAGCACAAGAGTCTAAGCTATCCTATACTAACCTAACCAAACGTAACAAGACCAAACGTTATTTATTTCTACCTTACGTACCGAGAACACTTCTTCTGACATCCCCACAACCAAGCAAATCATACTGGAGCACAATAGAGCGCAGAAATCCGCGGAGGGGATTGTATAGCACAAAAGTCTAAACTATCCTGTCCTAACCTCACCAAGCGGAAGATTTTCAAGCGCAACACACTCATAGTAACATGACGAGACCAGTATTGCTGGCCCCCACAGATACAAGCAGTATGTACTAGAGCACAGTTGCGCGCAGGAATCCACTGCATTGAAGTTAACAGCACAAAAGCTGTAGAAATAGTAGCTTACCAAACAGAACGTAGCATAGCTGAAAATAACGTGCCGCGAACACTGCACTTGGCCTCCCCAGAGCCAAGGAGAATGCAGTAGAGCAGGGTAAATCACAGATATTCTACGAATAACAAGGTATAGCACGAAAGACTTAGCTATCCTAACCAAAGATACCCTTGCCTTTCCTAACAGAACGAAGCATAGCTCAAAGTAACGTGCCGCGACCACTGCTCCTGGCAACCCCAGAGCCAAGCGGAATGTATTAGTGCAGAGTAAATCACAGAAATTCAACGAATAACAGTGTATAGCACGAAAGACTTAGCTATCCTAACCAAAGATACCCTTGCCTTTCCTAACAGAACGAAGCATAGCTCAAAGTAACGTGCCGCGACCACTGCTCCTGGCCTCCTGATAGCAAAGCAGAATATAGTAACGCACAGTAAATCACAGAAATTGACCGAGGAACAGCGTACAGCAAGAAAGTCTGAGATATCCTAACCTAAAATGGCCTAACGTAGCCTAACCTAATGCAGCATAACAAAACATTACGTGCGGCGGCCGCTACTGATGGCCTTCGTCGGGGCAAGCGGAGTATATTAGGACACATTAGAGTGCAGAGATCCACCGAATAGCAGTGTGGAGCACAAAAGCCAAAGATATCCTAGCCAAACTCGACCCAACCTAACCTAACCAAACGTAGTCTAACTAACCATGACGTATCGCGACCGCCATTGGTAGCCTTCGTAGAGCCAAGCAGAGCATATTAGAGTACATTAGAGAGCAGAAATCCACCGAATAGAGGGGTATGGCACAAAAGCGTAAGCAACTCTCTCCTAACCTAACAAAACGCAACATAAGCAAACGTACCTAAACTGAACCTAATGCATTGAACCCACTATTGCTGACCTCCACAGAGGCAAGCAGAGTGCACTAGAGCACAGTCGTGCGCATAGATACAATGCATTGCAGTGAAAACCACAAATGTCGAAGATATACTGACATATCCTGACCAAACGTAACCAAACCAAACGTAGCGTAACTCCACAGAGCGTGCCGCGACAACTGCTGCGATACTCCACAAAGCGAAGCAGAACACAGAAGAGACCAGTATATCACAGGAACGCGCCGGATAATAGTGTACAGGACGAAAGTGGAAGAAATCTTAAGCAATCATGACCTAACTTATCCTAATTCAACGTAAACTAACTCAAGCTGACATGCCGGGAGTACTATTAACGGCAGCCCAAGAAAAAGCAGAGCATATCACAGCACAGTAGAACACAGAAGTCCGCCGAGGAGCAATATATGGCACAAAAGTCTAAGTAGCGTATCGTATCCTAGCCAAACGTGACATACCCAAACGTAGCCTATGTTTAAAGAGCCGGTTATCATTCAGTTAGGTAATGGGAATCATACCCCAGCGTATGGAAAAGGTCACATTGGAGTTGAAGCATATGTAGAAGGAAAATGGATACCGGGTATCATGTGTAATGTTTTATTTGTACCGAAGCTAAGTCAAAATCTATTATCAATAATCACCGTCACTAGGAAAGGGGTGGATCACGCGATTTCAGAATATGGAAAAAATGTGTATTTTCACGCGATGGAGTAGTTATAGCGACTGGCTGGATTTTGGGTGATTTATTCAAAATAAATTTACGCGCTGTAACATCAAAAGAATGTAATTTAGCCGAATATGTTAATAGCGAACTAGTATGTGCAATATCTCGTAATGATAATCTACAACTATGGCACGAAATACGTTTAGTGTCTCCGAACCTAGCCAAACGTAACACACACAAACGCAATTTAACACAACTTAAACAGACGGGACCACTATTGCTGGCACCCACAGATACAAGCAGAATATACTAGTGGAACGTGGTGCGCAGAAATCCACCGCGTTTTCTTAAAAATAGGAGAAGTCATGCTATAAAGGATAACGTTTTTTGCGAAGGTTGTGCTTATGTCTGCAGGGAACAGCGCCAAAGCCGTAGATATCGTGACCTAACCTGGCCAAGCATAACCTAACAGAAAGTAGCATAGCTCAACGTAACGCCCCGCGGCCACTGCTCCTGGCCTCCCCGGGGCCAAGCAGAACATACTAGAGCACATTAGAGCGTAGAGGTCCACCGAATAGCAGTCTATACGACAAAAGTCGAAGCTATCCTATCCTTATATGTCCAATCCCAACATAAGCAAACGTAACAAAACTCAACCTAACGTACCCCGACCACAATTGCTGGCCTCCCCAGAGTCGCGAAGAACTTACTAGAGGACAGTAGAGCGCAGAAATCCATCGAATCGCAGTGTATAGCACAAAAGTCATAACTATCCAGACCTAACACATGCTAACGTAGCCTAACGAAACGTAGACTGCCTTAACATAACGTGCCGCGGCCACTATTACTGGCCTCCCCAGATCCGAGCCAAATATACTTGAGTAATGTAGGGCGCAGAAATCGACCGCTTTGCAGTGCATAGCACAAAAGTCAAACACACCCTGACCATAGGTGACATAACCAAACCTAACCAAACGTAGTGTAACACAACACAATGTGACGAGACAAATATTGCTGGCCTACCAGTGTAAAGCAGAGCATATTATAGCATATTAGAGTGCAGGAATCCACCGAATAACGGTGAATAGCACAAAAGTCAGTGTAGCATATCCTAAAATAGCCAAACGTAACATATCGAACCGTAACACATCACAAAGTTACATGTCGCACCCACTAATGCAGGCATCCACAGAGACAAGCAGAACGTACCAGAGCACGGTCGAGCCCAGAAATCAGCCGCATTGCAGTGGACAGCACAAAAGCCGTAGGTACCGTAGCATAACCAGGCCCAACCAGACCAAACCAATCGCAGCATACCTCAATATAACGTGTAGGTACTCCTGCTCCTGGCCTCCCCAGAGCAAAGCAGAAGGAAGCACAGCACAGCAGATCGCAGAAACCCACCGAAGAACCGTGTATAGATCGAAAGTAGAAGCTACACTAAGCAAACGTATCCTAACCTCACGAAATCAATCGTAAGGTAACTCAACCTAACCTGCCGCGGCCACTAGTGGTCGCCTCCTCACGGTAGAGAAGAGCATAGTAGAGCAATGTAGAGCACAGGAATGCACATAATTGCAGTGTATAGCACAATAGTCGAAGATACCCCAAACTAACCTAACCATGCCTAATCTGAAGGAACGTTGCGTAGCTCAACACAACGAGCGGCGACGACTACTCCTGGCCTCCGCAGAGCCAAGCATAATGTAGAGCAGCAACGAAGATCACGGAAATCCTGCTTATAACAGTGTACAGTACAAAAAATAAAGCTACCCTAACCAAACCTAGCCGAACCTAACCTAACCAAACGCAACCTAACTCAACATGACGTGCCGCGGCCACTACTGGTGGCCTCCCCAGGCCAAAGCAGAGAATATTAGACCACAGTAGAGCGCAGATGTCCACCGAATAGCGGTACACAGCATAAAATGCAAAGCCATCCTAACCAAACTTTGTCTAACCGAACCCAACCGCACATAGCACAACTCAAACAGGCGTCCCTCGAACGCTATTACCGACCTCCCCAGAGACAAACAGATGCTATTAGCGCAAGGCAGGGAGCAGGTACCGGCCGAATAGCAGTTTCAAGGGCAAAAGTCAAAGCCACCCTTACCAAACCTAACATAACCTAGTCAAGCCAAGAGTAACCTAATCCAACCTAGCGTGCCGAGACCACTATTCCTGGCCTCCTGAGTGTTAGGCAGAGTATAGTAGAGCAATGTAGAGCGCAGATGTCCACCGAATAGCAGTTTTGAGCACAAAAGTCTAACGTATCCTGCCCTACCCTATCCGAACGCACCTAACACGACCTATCGCGCCACGACCGCTATTGCTGGCCTCCCCGGAGCCGAGCAGAGTATAGTAGTGCAACGAAGAACGCAGAAATCTACCGAATAACAGCGTACAGCGCAAAAGTCTATGCTATACTACCCTAACCTAACCAAACGTAACATAACCAAGCGTAACCTAACTCAACCCAACGTGCCTACACCGCCCTTGCTGACCTCCCCAGAGCCAAGCAGAATATACTAAAGCACAGTAGGCAGCAGAAATCCGCTACACTAAAGTGCAAAGCACAAAAGTCTAGGACATCCTAACATAACCTATCCTTAGCTAACGTAACCGGACGTTGCCTGAATAAGCATTACTTGCCGACAATACTGTTGCGGGCCTCCTCAGAGCCAAGAAGAGCAAATTAGACCAATATAGGGTGCAGGAGCCCACAGAATAACGGCGCATAGCATAAAATGCATGACTGTCCTAACCAAATTTGAGCAAACGAAACAAAAACAAGCGATATCTTTCCCAACCTAACGTGCCGAGGCCACTATTGCTTGTCTCCCCATCGTCAATCAGGGCATATTAGAGCACAGTAGAGCGTCGCATTCCACCTAATAGCTGTGCACAGCAAAAAAGTCAATGCAACCCTATCCTAACCTAATCAAACTTAACATAAGCGTACGGAACGTAACCTAACCTGACGGTCCACGACAGCTATTGCTGTCCTCACGAGAGCTAAGCAGAGTATATCAGAGCAATTTTGAATGCCGAAATCGCCAGAATAGCAGTGTAGAGCACAAAAGTCAAAGCCGTCATGAGCAAACTTAAGCAACATAACCTAGCAGAACCTAACGTTACTCAGCCGAACGTGCCATGGCCGCTTCTTCTGGCCTCCCTAGAGACAAGCAGATGGCAGTAGAGAAATGCGGGTCGCAGATATGGTGCAAATAGCAGTGTAAAGCACAAAAGTCAATGCTACCCTAACCAAACCTAGCCAAACCTAGCCACAGTCAAGGGAAACCCAATCGAACCTAGCGCGCAGAGATCAATATTGCTGGCCTCCAGAGGGTTGAGCAGAGTATAGTAGAGCAATGCAGAGCGCAGATATCCACCGAGTAGCAGTCTACTGCACAAAATTCAATTCTATCCTCTAATAATGTATCCAAACTCAATATAAGAAAAAGTAGCCTAACTTTACCTCTCATGCCGCGATCACTGTTGCTGGTCACGCCAGAGTCGCGCAGAATATAGTCCAATGAATTGCGCAGGAATCCACCGAATAGCAGTGTAGATCGCAAAAGCCAAAGTTATCCTATCCTAACCTAGCCAAACGTTACACAGCCAAACGTAACATAACACACACTATCGTGCCCGCAACACTATTGCTGACCTCCCCACAGCAAAGTTGAATATACTACAGTACAGGAGAGCTCAGAAATCCTACGCACTGAAGTTCAAAGCACAAAAGTCGAAGACATCCCATCCTAACCTGGCACAACCTAACTAAGCCAAACGAAGCCTAGCTGAACCTAACGTGCCGACACCAACATTGCTGGCATCCACAGCGCCAAGCAGGGCATATTAGAGCAGAGAAAAGCGCAGAAATTCAGCGAATAGCAGTGTATAGCACAAAAGTCAAAGAAACGCTATCGTAACCTAACCAAACTAAACACAAGCTGATCTAACGTAACCCAAATCGACATGCTACGACCACCATTTCTGGCCACTCGAGAGCTAAGCAGAGTACATCAGAGCAGCGTAGAACGCCGAAATCGTCAGAAAAGCAGTGTAAAGCACAATAGACTAATCCACCCTAACCAAACTTAACCTAACATAACCTAACCGAACGTAATAGAACTCAGCCAAACGCTCCACGGCCGCTACTTCTGGCCTCCCCAGAGCCAAGCAGATAATAGTAGAGCAATGCGGTGAGCAGATATCGACCGAATGGCAGTGTAAAGCACAAAAGTCAAAGCCTTCCTTTCCTAACCTATCCAAACGTAATGCAGAGAAACGCAACCTAACATAACGGAATGAAGCCTAACTCAACCAAACGGGCCACGGCCGATATTACTGCCCTCGTCAGAGCCATACAGTGCATATTAGAGGGGAGTGAAGAGCAGAAGTCAACAGAATCGCAGTGTACAGCAGAAAAGTCAAATATTACCAAAACTAGCACAAACAAGCATATCATAGCCTGACATAGCAAACCTAACGTTACGTTTCGCGATCACTACTGCTGGCTTCCAGTGGGACTAGCAGATTGCAGTAGAGCACAGTAGAGGGCAGTAATCCACCGAATAACAGTGCACAGCACAAAAGTCGAAGCTGTCCCTTCCCAACCCGACCAAATTTAACCTGATCAAACGTAATATAATACAAACCAACTTGCCGCGACCACTATTACTGGCCTCCCAGAGCCAATCAGGACATGCTATTGAAGAGCAGGGCGCAGAAATCCATTTAATCGTATTGTACATCACGAAGGACGTAGATATCCATACTAAACCCAAACTAACATAACGTAAACTAACGTAGCCAAACTCAACATAACGTGCCGCGACCACTATTGCTGGCCTCCACACAGTCGGGCAGAATATAGTAGAGCCCAGTAGAGCGCAGAAGTCCAACGAATTGCCGTGTATACCACGAAAGTCAAGGCTATCCGAACCTTACCCAAGCTAGCGTAATCCAGCCGAACGTGGAATAGCTCATACAACCGTGCCAAGTTAGTTGCGCACCGTAGTGCGCAGATAAGCACCGAATAACAGTGCATATCGCATAAGTCGGAGCTATCACCTCCTAACATAGCCAATCGTAATATTACCGGACGAAACCTACCACAAACTGACGTGCCGCAAACACGATTGCTGGCAACCCCAGAGTCAAGCAGAACATGTTAGAGGACTGTAGAACGCTGATATCCATAGAACCGCGGTGTATATGAAAAAAGCCTAAGCTTCCCAAACCCAACCCGAACGAACAGAACCTAACCCAACGTAGCCTAACTCATCCTAACGTGCCGCGACCACTACTGCTGGACTCCCCACTGCCAAGCAGATTATAGTATGGCACAGCAGAGCGTAGAAGCCATTTAATATCAGTGTATACCGCGAAAGACAAATCTATCCAAACCTAAACCAAACTAAACTAACGTAGCCAGACGCAGCCTAGATCAATACCATGGACCGAGGCAGCTATTACGGGCCTCGGCAGAGTCGAGCAGAGAATAGTAGAACAACGTAGAGCGTATAAATCCACCTAATAGTAGTGTACGGCGCAATAGTCAGAGCAACATTATCCTAACCCATCCAAACGTAATATAGCCAAACGCAGTATAATTTTGCTAACGAGCCGAGGCCACTATTGCTGGCCTCGCCAGAGCCAAGCAGGCTATACTAGAGCACAGTAGAGTGCAGAAAGCCGCCGTTTAGCATTGCATTGCACAAGAGTCGAAGATATCCAAACCTAACCTGACCGAACCTAACCTGATGGACGGTAGAATATCCAAACCTAACGAGCCGAAACCTCTATTTCTGGCCTCGCCAGAAGCAAGCAGAATATATTAGAGCACAGTCGAGCGCAGAAAGCCTCCAAATAGCACTGTATAGCACGGAAGTCACGGATATCCTGACACAACCTGACCCATCCTGACGTATCCAAACGTAGACTAACCATACCTAACGAGACGTGTCCACCATTGCTAGCGTCCCCATCGCCAAACGAAAATTATTGGAGGTGCGTAGATGTGCGGAATCACAATGTAAGGCTGAAGAGTCAAACCTATCCTGGCCTAACCCTGACTAACCTATTCTAACCAAGCGTAACATATCTCAGCCTAACTTGTGGCGAGAATTATTGCTTGCCTCCCTAGAGCCAAGCAGAGTATATTAGAGCAATGTGCAGAGTAGAAAACCACCGAACAGCGGTGTATAGCACATAAGTCCAACCTATCATCTCCTAACCTAACCAAACGTAACCCAACCAAACGTAGCAAAGCCCAACCTAATGTGCCGAGACCGGTAGCGCTGGCCTCCACGTAGCCTAGCAGAATATAATAGTGCTCAGTAGAGCGCAGGAATCCACCGAATTGCAGTGCATGGCGCAAAAGACAATGCCACCCTAATCAAACGTATTCTGACCTAACTAAGCCTAACGTAGCATAGCCAAACGTGCCACGACCACTGTTGCTGGCCTCCGCAGAGACAAGCAGAACATGCTTGAGCGCAGTATACCGCAGCAATCGACCGAATAGCAGCCTATGGCACAAAAGTTGAAGTTACCCTTTCCTAACCTAGCCCATCGTATCATAGCCAAACGTATCTTAGCGCAAAGTAACATGCTGAGATCGCTGTAGATGTCTTCCACAAGCCGAGCGGAGCATATTAGAGCGCAATAGAGCGCAGAAGTCCACCGATTAGCAGTGTATAACTCAATGTCAAAGCCATCCTTTCATAACCTAAACTAACACGACCTAACCAAACGTAACCTATCACAACCTATCGCTCCACGACCGCTATTTCAGGTTTCCTCAGCGCAAATCGATGCACCTTAGAGCACAGTAGACTCCAGTAATCCACCGAATAGCAGTGTACACCATGAAAGTCAAAGAACTCCTCACCATACTTAACCAAGCCTAACCTAACGGAACTTAACGAAACTCAACCTAACGTTTCGCAAGCACTATTCCTGGCGTCCGCATAGACAAGCAGAGTGCGTTGGGGCACAGAGGAGCACTAAAGACCATAAGATAGCAGTGTGTAGCACAAAAGTCGAAGCTATCCAAACCTAACACAGCCTAGCCGAACGAAATCTAACTCGACCTAGCATGCGTCGAGCATTACTGCTGGCCTCCTGAGAGACAAGCAGTTTCTAGTAAAGAATGTAGAGCTCAGAAATCATACGAAAAGCAGTGTACAGCACGAATGTCACAGCAGCCCTGTCCTAACGTAGCCAAACTTATCATAAACAAACGCAACATGAATCATACTAACGTGGCGAGACTGATACTACTGGCAATCCCATAGCCGAGCAGAACGCACAAGTGCACAGCAGAGAGAAGGAATCCACCGAATACCAGCTTGTAGCACAAAAGTCAAGCCCACGCTGACCAAATTCCACCAAACATAACATAACCAAACGTAAAATAACTCATCCAAACCTGCCACGACCGCTATTTCTGGCATCCCCAGAGACAGGCAGACGCTAGTAGAGCAATGCAGTGCACAGGTATCGACCGAATAGTAGTGTTCCGCACAAAGTTCAAAGCTTTACTGACCAAACTTATCCGAACCTGTCCAAGCCGTGCGTACCATAACCCAATCTTGCGTGATGAAGCCACCACTTCTGGCCTCCGCAGAGCCTAGCACAACATACCAGAGCACAGTAGAGCGCAGAAGCTCAACGTATTGAAATGTATAGCATAAAGTCAATGCTACCTTACCCTAACCAAACCAAACGTAACATAACCGAACGTTGCTGAATTCAACCTAACCAGCCGAGGCCACTGTTGCTTGCATCCCCAGAGCCGAGCAGAATATTCTAGAGCACAGTAGAGCACAGAAATCCACCTCACTGAAGTGCAAAATTCTACACGGCTCTACTCTTCCCTGCTCGACTCTCGGTAGGCCAGGTACAATGGTCGCCGCATGTTAGTTCGAGATAGATTACGTTTGGTTATATTAGGTTACGTTGAGTTGGGTTAGGATAGCTGTGGCTTTTGTGCTGCACACATTTATTGTATGCACTTCTGCGCTCATCAGTGCGCTATCGCATGCCTGTATCTGCGAGCGCCACGAATAGTGTTCTCAGCACGTTAGGTATAGTTATGTTACGTTCGGCTAGGCTAGGTTTGGCTACGTTTCGCTAGGATGGCTTTGACTTTTGCGCTGTACACTGCTATTCTAATATTGCAGCGTCCTATATTTCTCTGCTATAATCTGATTAGCTCCCGTGAGGCCGGCAACAGCGGTCGCGGCACGTCACTTTCTGTTACGTTCTGTCCGCTTTTGTCACGTCTGGTTAGGTTAGGATAGGATAGCTCTGACTTTTGTGCTATACACTGCTATTCGGTGGATTTCTGCCGTCTACTCCGCTCTAATGAAACCTGCTTGGCAATGGGGAGTCTAACGATCGTGGTATCGGCAAGATAGGATTAATTACGATGCGTTCGGTTAGGTTGCGTTTGGTTAGGATAGGACAGGATAGCCGCGACTTTTACGCTAACCACTGCTATTCAGTGTATTTCTGCCCTCTTCCTTGCTCTACTATTCTCTGCTGGACTTTGGGGAGGCCAGCAATAATGATCGTGGCACGATGGGTTGAGTTATGTTACGTTTGTTTACGTTATGTTAGCATGGCTTAGATTTGGATAACTTTGACCTATCAGATATACACGGCCATCCTATTGTCTTTTGCTCTCCTCCTTCCTTTATTATGTGCTGCTTGGCTCTGGGGATGCCGGCAATAGTGGTCTCGGCAAGTTCGGTTTAGTTACTCCGCGTTCGGTCTGGTTAGGTTAGGCCTGGTTGGGTTAGGATACCTTTGACTTTTTGGTTATACATTGCTATTTGGTGGCATTCGTCGCTTTACTGTGCTTTACTATTTTCTGCTTGTCTCCATGGAGGCCAGAAGCCGTGGCCGTGGCACGTTGTGCTGATATATGGTACGTTTCGTTACGTTAGGTTGAGTTAAGTGCGGTTAGGGTAGCTTCGACTCTCGTGATGTAAACTGCTATTCGGTGGACTTCTGCGCTCTACTGTGCTCAACCATTTTCTGCTCTGACCTGGATTTATGTTACGTTTGCATAGGTTAGGACAGGGTAGCTTTGACTTTTGTGGTATGCAATGCTATTCGGTGGATTCCTGCGGTCCTCTGTGCTATAATATGTTCTGATTGGCTATGGGGATGGCAGCAATACTGGTCTCGGCACGTTTGGTAGGGTTAAGTTGCTGTATCTGGGCAGGCCAGCAATAGTGATCTCGGCACATTTGTTTGTGATATCTTACGATCGGTTGTGTTGCGTTTGGCTATGTTAGGGTAGGATAGCTTTGCCTCTTGTGCTCTACACAGCGATTATATGAACTTCAGCGCTCCACTCACCTCTAATATGTTCTGCTTGGCTCTATGGAGGGCTGCAGTAGAGGCCTCGGCACGTTAAGTTAACATTGGTTACGTTTGGCTATGTTACGTTTGGATAGGTTAGGACAGGGTAGCTTTGACTTTTGTGGTATGCAATGCTATTCGGTGGATTCCTGCGGTCCTCTGTGCTTTAATATGTTCTGCTTGGCTATGGGGATGGCAGCAATACTGGTCTCGGCACGTTCGGTTGGGATAGCTTGCGATTGGTTAGGTTGATTAGGCTAAGTTTGATAAGGATGGCTTTGGCTTTCGCGATGTAAACTGTTATTCGGTGGACTTCTGCGCTCTACTGTGCTCAACCATTTTCTGCTCTGACCTGGGGAGGCCAGCAACAGTGTTCGCGGCACGTTACTTTCAGCTAGGCTACATTTGGGAAGGTTGTGTTAGTTATGGTTAGGTTCGATTAGCTTTGACTTTTGTGGTTTGCGCTGAGATTTTATGTATCACTGTGCTCCACTCCCCTATAACATGTTCTCCTTGGCTGTGTGGAGGCTAGCAAGCGTGATTGCGGCACGTTAGGTTTATTTAGGACACGTTTGGTAATGCTAAGGTTGGTTTGGTTATGATAGAATGGTTATGAATTTTGTGTTATACAATGCTTTTCGGAGGGCGTCTGCCCCCCACTGTGATCTAGTATGATCCTCTCGGATCTCTGGAAGCCAGCAATATTGGTCTTGGCACGCTAGGTTGATTTGAGTTACGTTTGGATAGGCTATGCTTGGTTGAGTTCAGATTGTTGGCATTGACTTTCGTGCTGTACACAGGTATTCGATGGATTTCCGCGACTTTCTGTGCTTTACTATATTCTGCTTAGCTCTGGGGAGGTCAGCAGCAGTGGTCGTGGAACGTTATGTTGATTTGGGTTACGCTTGGTTAGGTTAGGTTAGGTTATGTATGGTCACGACTTCTTTGACTTTTGCGCTATACAGTGCAAATCGGTGGGCTCCTGATCTGTAGTGTCCTTTAATATGTTTTGTTTGGCTCTGGGGAGTCCAGCAATTGTGGTCTCGGCACGTTAGGTTTAGTCATGCTTCGTTTGGCTAAGTTTGGTTAGGTCACCTAATGTTCGAATATCCTTGACCTTCGTGCTATACATTAAAATCCGGCTTATTTCTGCGCTCTACGGTACTCTAGTATACCCTGCTCGACTCTGTGGAGACCAGCATTAGAGGCCGTGGCGCAATAGGTTTAGTTACAATACCTTTGGTTAGATTAGGACACGTTGAGTTACGTTAGGATAGTTTTGATTTTTGTTCTCCACACTGCTATTCTATGGACCTCTGCGCTCTTCTGTGCGCAATAACACTCTGGTCTTCTCTGTGGGTGCCAGGAATAGTGCTCTCGGCACATTAGTTTGAGTTATGTTACTCTTGCCTTGCCTATGCTTGGCTACGTTTGTACATGGTGGCTTTGATTTTTGCGCTATACACTGCTTTTCGGACGATGTCAGCGTTCTACATTGCTCTGCTATAATCTGCTTAGCTCTCGTGTTGCCAGCAACAGCGTTCGTGACACATCATGTTGTGTTACGCTACGTCTGATTTTGTTGCGTCTGGTTATGTTAGGATAGGTTGGCTTTGACTTTTGTGTCATTCACTGCGAATCAGTGGATTCGTGCGCTATATACTGCTCTACTATACTCTACTCGACTCTCGGTATGAGATTAATAGTGGTCGTGGCACGTTAGGTTGTGTTAGGCTACGTTGGGTTAGGATATGTTTGCTTTAGTATGTTTCAATAAATTTTACTTTCGTGGAGTACACTGACATTCAGTGGAATTCGGTGCTCTACTATACTCTACTATACTCTGCTGGACCCTGAGGGGGCCAGCAATAGAGGTTTCGGCTCGTTGGGCTTAGATATTCTACGTTTGGTTGGTTACCTTATGTCCGGTTATGTGAAGATATCTTCCACCTTGCCGTATACTTTGCTATTTGGTGACCTCCAGCGATCCACTGTCTTCTAATATACACTGCTAGAATCTGGGAGGCCAGCAGTAGTGGCCGTAGCATCACAGGCATTGTTACACTACGTTTGGTAGTGTCACAGTTGGTTACGTTAGGACAGGGCACCCTCGAGTTTTGTGCTGCGCACGGATATTCGGTGGATTCCTCCTTTCTACATTGCTCTACTATACTCTGCTCGACTATGTGGTGGACACATAGAGTGGTCTCGGCAGGTTAGGTTGAGTTACTCTACGTTCCGTTTGGTTATGCTTGTCTTGGTTAAGTTTGGATAATTTTGGCTTACGTGGTACACACTTTCTTTCGGTTGATTTCTGCGTTCCACTGTGCTCCACTATACTCTGCTCGAATTTGTGGAGGCCAGCAACAGTGGTCGCGGCAAGTTGCTTTGTGTAATGATACGATTGGCTATGCTACGATTTGTCAGGTTAGGAAGGGGTGGCTTTAACTTTGGTGCTATACACCGCTATTCGGTGCATTTCTGCGCTCTACATAATTCTACTACACTCTGCTCGACAATCTGGAGATCAGCAATAGGGGTAGGGGCTCCTTAGTTTCAGTAACATTACGTTTGCTTAGATTAGGGTGCGTTGAGTTTGGTTAGGGTAGCTTTGGCTTTTGTGGTTCACACTGCAATTCCGTCGATTTCAGCGTTCTACATTGCTGTGCTATGCTCTGCCTGGCTCTCGTGAGGACAGCAATGGTGGCCGTGGCATGGCCGAGGTTGCGATACTTTACGGTTGGTAGTGTTACGTTTGGGCAGGTTAGGAGAGGATACCTATGACTTTTGCGTTGAACACTGCTATTCGGAGGATTTCTGCGCTCTGCTGTGCCCTAGTATGTTTTTCTTGGTGCTGGGGAGGGCAGCAATAGTTGTCTCGGCACGCTAGGTAGGGATATATAACGTTTGGCTTCGTCACGTTCGGTAAGTATAGGATATGGTAGCTTTGACGTTTATGCTATACACAGCTATTCAGTGGATTTCTGCGCTCTACTCCGCTCCAGTATATTCTGCTTGGCTCTGGCGAGGCGAGCAGTAGCGGTCACCGCTTCTCAGGTTGAGTTGGGTTACGTTTGGTTATGTTAGGTTAGCCTAAGTTTGGCAATGGTAGCATCGACTTTCGTGCTGTACACTGTTGTTCGGTCGATTCCTGCCCTCCGCTGCACTCCGCTCTAATCTGTTAGACCCTAGGGAGGCAGTAAATGTTGGTCCCGGCACGTTAGGTTCTGTTAGCCTACATTAGGTTTGGCTATGTTTGCTCTGATATGTTTGGACAGAAATGGCTTTCGCTGTATACCCTGTTTTTCTGTGGATTTCGGCGCTCTACTGTACTCTACTATACTCTTCTCGACTCTGGGAAGGCCAGCAATGGTTTTCGCGGCACGTTATGTTCAGTCAGTCTACGTTTGATTAGGTTTGAGTAGGTTTGGTTAGCTTAGGTTACCTCTGACTTTTTTGCGATGCACTGCATTTTGGTGGCTTTCTGCTCTCCACTGTGCTCTGATAAATTGTGTTTGTCTCTGGGGAGGTTAGCAATGGTGTTGTAGGCCCGTTAGGTTGAATTATATTCGTTTGGATGTGCTACGTTAGGTTAAGTTAGTATAGCATGTCTCTGACCTTTGTGCTATATACTGCTATTCGGTGGATTTATGCGCTCTTGGTTTCTCTAATATACTCTACTCGACTCTAGGCAGGCCAGCAATGGCTACCGTGGCGAGGTAGGTTGAGATAGGTAACGTGATGTTAGGAATGGTTAAGTTCGGTTCGGTTAGGGTGGCTTTCACTTTTGTGCTAAACACAGATATACAGTGAATTTCTCCTCTCTGCTGTGCTCTAATGTATTCTGATTGGCTCCGGGGAAGCCAGTGATAGAGGTCTCGTCTCGTTAGTTTCAGTTATTCCACGTTCGGTTATGTTAAGTTAGGTCAGGTAAAGTTAGGATATCATACACTTTTGTGCTATACACCGCTATTTGGTGACTTTATGCGCTCTGCTGACATCTATTATATTCTGCATGGAACTGGGGACTCCAGCAATAGTGGTCTCGGTACGTTATGATAAGTGTGGCTGCGCCTGTATATACTACGTTTGGATTAGGTAG
Source organism: Eufriesea mexicana (assembly GCF_001483705.2). Lineage (NCBI taxonomy): Eukaryota > Metazoa > Arthropoda > Insecta > Hymenoptera > Apidae > Eufriesea > Eufriesea mexicana. Next base: position 206,374 of record NW_016908884.1, on the reverse strand, counting down.
GATAGGATAGGTATGACCTTCGTACTATACACTGCCATTCGGCTGATTCCTACGCTCTAGATTGCTCTGCTATACTCTGATCGATTCTGGGGAGGCCAGTAATAGATTTCTCGGTACGTTAGGTTCAGTTTTGTTACGTACGGTTATGTTAAGTTTGGTTAGGTTAGGATAGGACAGATTTGACGTTTGTGCTATAAGCTGATGTGCGGTTGATTTCTGCGCTCCGCTGCGCTCTCACTTGCTCTGCCTATCTGCTTGGAGGCCAGAAATGGTGGCCGCTTCGCGTTAGGTTGTGTTGTGATACGCTTGGTCATATGTTGGGTCAAGCTAGGTTAGGATGTCTTTGTTCATTGTGCTGTACACTTCAACGCGGCGGATTCCTGCGTTCTACTGTGATCTATAATATTCTGCTTGTCTATGTGGTCGCCAGCAATAGCGGACGCGGCACGTTGGATTGCGTTGGGCTACGATTGGATCGGTTAGGTTTGGCTAGGTTTGGTTTGGATAGCATTGACTTTTGTGCTCTACACTGTTATACGGTGGATTTCTGCGTTCCACTCTCCTCCGATGTGTTCTGCTAGGCTCTGGGGCGGCCAGCATTTGTGGTAGCGGCATGTTAGGTTGAGAAAGGTTACGTTTGACTATGTTACGGTTGTTTAGATTAGGACAGGTGTCTCCGCCTTTTGTGCTATAAACCGCGATCCTGTGGTTTTGGGCGATCTACTCTCCACTAATATATTCAGCTTGGCACCAGAGAGGGCTGCAATTGTGGTCTCGGTAAGACAGATCCACCCATGTTACATTTGGCTATATTGGAACAGGTTTGCTTTGACATTTGCGCGGTACACTGCTCTTCGGCGGATTTCTGCGCTCTACAGTGCTATAGTATGCACTGCTTGGTTCTGGGATGGCAGCAGAGGTGGTCTCGGCTCGATAGGCTGAGGTATATTACGTTTGGTTAGCTTAGGATGGTCTGGGTTAGGTTAGGGTATCTTTCAGCTTCCCGCTATACACTACCATTCCTCAGACTTTTGCGTTCTATTCATATTTAGTGTGCTCTACTTGGCGATGTGGTGACTAGCTATAGTGGTCGCTGCACGTTACGTTCAGTGATACTACGTTGGATTATGTTACGTTAGTCTGGGTTAGGTCCTGGCAGCTCTGACTTTTCTGATATTCACCGCGAAACTATGGATTTCTGTTCTCTGCACTCCTTTAATATTTTCAGCTCCGCCCCGGGGAGGCCAGCAATAGTGCTCGCGGCAAGTTAGATTGAGTTACGTTACGTTCGGTTAAGTTGGTTTATGTCTTTCTCGGTTAGCACAGCATCAACTATCGTGTTATATAGTGTTATTCGGTGTATTTCTGCGTCCTACTGTACTGTGCTACATTCTGCATGGCACTGAGCAGGCCTGCAACGTTGGTCGCGGAACGTCATGTTCATTCAGTATGCGTTCGGTCAGGTAACGTTAGTCTTGGTTAGGTTTGGATAGCCTTGACTTATCTGCTATACACTGCGGTCCTATGGATTTCTGAGCGATGCGCCCCAATACCATATTCTCGTTGGCCATTGGCCTTGACCACATTCTCGGGGGCAGCAATAGTTGTCGCGGCGCGTTCTGTTACGATAGACTATGTTTGGTCAGATATCGTTAGTGTGGGTTAGGTATGGAAAGCTTTGACTTTTTTGCTACGAGCTGCGGTTCCTCGGATTTCTGAGCGCTACTCTCCTCTGATATGTTATGTTCCACTGTGGGAAAGGTAGCAGTTAGGCAGAAAGGGACGTTTGGCCGAAATGGGTTACGCTTGGCTATGCCAGGGTTGGTTAGGTTAGGTTAGGTTAGGCTAGGTTAGGTTACGTTAGGTCAGGCTATATTATGATATCTTCGACTTTTGTTCTCTTCACGGCAATGCAGAGGATTTCTGCGAAGCACTGTGCTCTAGAGTACTCTACTTGTCTCTGTGGAGGTCAGCAATAGTTGTCTCGTCATGTTAGGATAAGATAGAATACCTTTGGTTGTGTTATGTTTGGCTAGGATAGGATATGCTACTTCGACTTTTGTGCTTTACAATGCTATTCGGAGTATTTCTGCGCTCTACTGTGCTCAAATATGCTCTACTTTGTCTGGTGAGGCCAGCAATCGTGGCCTCGGCTCGGCATGCTTTGTCATGTTACGTTTGGTTGTGTTAGGTCTTGTTAGGTTCAGTTAGGATAGCTTTGACTTCTTTGCTGTGCACTGCTATTCGGTGGATTTCTGCGCTCTACTGTGCTCTAGTATGTACTGCTTGGTCCCGGGGAGACCAGTAGACGTGGTCTCGGTGCATTACATTGAGTTAGGCTACGTTTTTTTGTGCTAGGTTAGGACAGGTAAGGTTTGGATGTCCTTGACTTTTGTGCTCTACACTTCAGTGCGTTGGATTTTTGCGCTCTACTGTTCTCTATTATGTTCTGGTTGCTTCTGCGGACGCAAGCAGTAGTGGTCCTGTCACGTTAGGTTTAATTATGTTACGTGTGGTTGTGTTACGTTTGCCTGGGTTAGGAGAGCGTGGCTTCAACTTTTGCGCTATACAGTGTAATTCGGTGTGTTTCTGTGCTCTACTGTGCTCTAGTTTATTCTGCTTCACTCTAGGGTGGCCAGAAATAGTGGCCGCTGCACGCTGGGTTGTGTTGGGTTACGTTTGGTTATTTTACGTTTGGTTTGGTTAGGAGAGGATACATCTCACTTTTGGCCTATACGCAGCTGCTCAGAGGATTTCTACGCTCTACTGTCCTATAATATGCTCTGCTTCGTTCTGTGATGGCAGCAATAGTGCTCTCGGCACATTAGGTTGAGTTAGGTTACGTTTGGCTGGGTCAGGTTTGCCTGGCTTTGGTTAGGATAGCTTTGAATCTTCTGCTACACATTGCCATTCTTTTGACTTCAGGGCTATTCTCTCCTTTAATACGTTCTGCTTAGCGATGCGGAGGCCAGAAATAGTGGTCGTGACACGATAGGCTGTGTTAGGTTACGCTTGGTTAGGCTAGCTTGGGTTAGGTTTGGTTACTGTGGCTTTGACCTTTGTGCATCACACTGCCATTCGTTGGATCTCTGTGCTCTACTGTGCTGTAGTATGCTCTGATTGACTCTGGGGAGGACAGCAGTTATGGTCTCGGCACGTTAGGTTGAGTTATGATACGTTTGGTTAGCTTAGGCTAGTCTCGGTTACGTTAGTGTAGCTTCGACTCACATAGTATACATTGCCGTTCCTTGAACTTATGCGTTCTACCCTCATTTAGTATGTTCCACTTGACCGTGGGGTGGCCTGCAATAGTAGACTCAGCTGCTTACGTATAGTTATTCTACCTTTGGTTGAGTTAGGAAAGGTTAGGTGAGGTCTGGGTATCTCTGACGATTGTACCCTTCGATGCAATTTGGTGGCTTCCTGCGCTGTACTGTGCTCTAGAGCGTTCAGCTTGGCTCTGGGGAAGACGGCAATAGTGGTCTCGGCTCGTTAGATTTAGTTATTCTACGTTTGGTTAGGTTCGGTTTTGTCAGGTTAGGTTAGGATATCTTTGACTCTTGTGCTATTCACTGCTATTTGTTCTCATTATGCGCTCTACACTGCTGCAGTATATTCTGCTCGGCTGTGGGATGGCCGGCAAGTGTGGTCTCGGCGCGTTAGTTTGTTATACGTTAAGTTTGATTAGTTTTGGTTAGGATTGTTTCGCCTTATTTCCTATACCCAGCTATTCGGTTGATTCCAGCGCTCTACATTGCACTGCTATACTCTGCTCAGCTGTCGGGAGTCCTGTAATGGTCGCGGTGGTACGTCAGGTTGTGTCAGGTTCCATGTGGTTATGTTAGGTTAGGATAAGTTTTGTTAGGATAGCTAAGACTTTTGCGATATACAATGCTCTTCGCCGGATTTCTGCGTTCTATGCCACTCTACCGGGCTCTGCATGCCTCTGGAGAGGTCTGCGATAGCGGTTTATGCACGTTAGTTTGGGTTATGTTTGGGTTGTTGGTTATGATATGGTTTGTTAGGTTGGGATAGGGTAACCTCGAATTTTGTGGTATATACTGACATTCGATCGATCTCTGGGCTCTGCATTGCTCCACTATACTCTGCTTGGATATGGGGAGGTCAGCAATAGTGGCCGTGGCACGATAAACTGTGTTAGGTTACGTTTGGTTAGGATAACTATGGCTTTTGTGCTATATACTGCTATTCGGTGGATTTTTACTTCCCGCACTGCTCTTCCATGCTCTGCTAGACTCTAGAGAGGCCAGTAACAGTGGTCGCCTCACGTTCGGTTGAGTTACGTTACGTTTGGTTATGTTAGGATTTGCTATGTTTCGAGAGGATAGCTTTGACTTTTGTGCTGTACGCTGTTTTTCGTTTGATTCCAGAGTTTCGCATTGCTCTGCCATACTATGCATGGCCCCCGTGAGGCCAGCAATAGTCGTCGTGGCAGTTCGGGTTGGGTCAGGCTACGTGTGGCTATGTTAGATTAGGATACGTTTGGTTGGAATGGCTTTGACTTTTGTGCTATACACTACTACTCGGTGGATCTCAGCGCTCTACTCCGCTCTAGTACGTTCTGCTTGGCTCAGGGGTGGCCAGCAATAGTTGACTCGGCACGTTAGGTTGAGTTATATTACTTTTGGCTTTGTTACGTTTGGTTACGTTACGAAAAGGATAGCTTTGACTTTAATGATATACACTGCTATTCTGTGGATTTCTGCGATACACATTGCTCTGATATTCCCTGCTTGCCTCTTAGGAGGCCTGAAGTAGGGGTCTCGTCTCGATAGGTTTGCTTATTCCACGTTTGGTTAATTTCGGTTATTACAGGATTGGTTTGGATAACGTTGACTTTTGTACAATACACTGCTACTTGTTCGCTTTCTGCACCCTACTCTGCCATACTATAAACTGTCCGACTCTGTGGTGGCCAGCAATAGTGGTCGCTGCACTTTCGGTGGAGTCAGGTTACGTTTGCGTATGCTACGATTGGTTAGGTCAGGAGAGTATTGCATCTACTTTTGTGCTGTACAATGCCATACGGCGGGTCTCTGCACTCAATTGTGCTGTAGTATGTTCAGCTTGGCTCTGCAGAATGCAGCGATAGTGGTATCGGCATGTTAGATCGAGTTCGGCTTCATTTGGTTATTTTACGTTAGTTTGGTCTAGGTATGGACTGCTTCGACTCTTCCGTTGTACACTGCGATTGTATGGATTTTTGCGCTCGACTCCTCTCTAATATGACCTGCTCGGCTCTGGGGAGCCCAGCAGTAGTGGTTGTGTCACGTTAGGTAGGGTTGTGTTCCGATTGGTTGCGTTACGTTTGGTTGGGATAGGATGGGGTAGCTCCGTCTTTCATGCTGTACACTTCAATTCCGTGTATTTGTGCACTCTACAATGTTCCAATACGCTTTGCTTGGCTCAGGAAAGGGTAGCAAAAGTGGACGCAACTCGTTATGTTGAGGCAGGTTATGTTTGGTTATGTTACGATTTATCATGTTATGATAGAGTAGCGTTGACATTTTAGCTATATCCATGGATATCTGCTCTCTAGTCTCCTCTCGTATGGTCTACTTGGCTCTGCGGAGGCTAAAATGCAGGCCACGGCACATTAGATTGAGCTAGGTTACTTGCGACTGGTTTAGGTTATGTTCGGTTCGCTTAGGATAGCTCTGACTTTCGTACTCTACACATTTATTCAACGGATATATGCGATCTAGTATGCTGTACCATATTCTGCTTGGCCCTCTCGAGGCCAAATATAGTGGTCGCGGCACGTCACGTTGTGCTAGGCTACGTTCGGTTATGTAACTTTTGGTAGGTTTAGGATAGTGTGGCTCCGACTATTGTGATATACACCTCGTTCCAGTGGATTTCTGCTCTCTACTGTCCTCTAATCACACTCTGCTTGCCTCTGTGGATGCGAGGAGTAGTGCTGTCGGTATGTTAGGCCGAGTTATGTTACGTTTGATTAGGTTTGGTCCGGTTGGCTTTGACTAGTGTGCTAAACACCGCTGTTCGGACGATTTCAGCTCTATACACTGCTCTCCAATGCTCTACGGAACTCTCGTGAGTCCACCAATAGTGGTTGTGGCACGTAAGTTTGGGTTACGTAACGTCCACTTATGTTACATTTAGTTATGTTTGGACAGGATAGCTTTCAGCTTTGCGCTATACACTGCAATTCATAGGATTCCTGCGGCCTTCGTTGCTCCTCTTTACCCTACTCTACTCTGGAGAGGCCAGCAGTGGCGATCCTGGCAGGACAGGTATTGTTTTGTTACGTTATGTTTGGTTAGGTAAGAATAGGCTCGGTCAGGTTGGCTTTGACTCTTGTGCATTACATTGCTACTTTGTGGCTTTCTGCGCTCTACTTTGCACTTCTGTACTCTGCTCGTCTCCGGGGAGGCCAGTAATGGTGGTATCGGCACGTTAGGTTTAGTTATGCTACCATGGGTTAGGCTAGGCTGGTTTGGGTAATGTATGGATAGCTTTTTCTTTCGTGGTGTAAACTGTTTTTCGGTGGATTTCTACACTCCACTGTGCTCTAATGCGTTCTGCTCGGCTCTGCGGTGGCCAGAAATTGTGGCCCTGGCACATCTGTTTGAGTTGGATTACGTTGCTTTTGGTTGGGGTGCGTTAAGTTTGGTTAGGTTGGCTTTGACTTTTGAGCTGTACACTGCTATTCTGTGGATTTCGGCGCTCTACCCGACTCTTTTATGCTCTGCTTGTCTCTTTGGATGCCAGCAATGCTATTCGCCGCACGTTAGGTTGAGCAAAATTACGTTTGGTTGATTAGGCTATTTTGGGTTACGTTAGGGTAGCTTCGACGTCTGTGCTCAAAACTACTATTCGATGGACTCCTGGGCCCTACTGTGCTCTTTCATATTCTGCTTGAATCAGGGGACTCCAGCAATAGTGGTAGCGGCACGTTAGGTTGCGTTGTGTTACGTTTGGTTAGGTTAGGTTAGGTTAGGTTTGGTCAAGATATCATTGACTTTTGTGATTTATACTGCGATGCGGCGGATATCTGCGACCTGCTGTGCTCTAATACGCTCTCTTTGTCTCTGAGGAGGCCAGCAATAGCGGTCTCGGCACGTTAGGTTCAGTTACACCTTGGGTAAGGCCTGGAATGCTTTGACTTTCGTGGCATACAGTGTTATGTGTTGGATTTCTGCGCCCTACTGTGCTATAGTATACACTGCTCGAATCTGCGGTGCGCAGTAATTGAGGTCTCGGCACGTTAGGCTCAGTTATGACACGTTTGTTTATGTTATGCTTGGTTATGTTAGGAGAGGATAGCCTTGACTTTTGAGCTATGCACTTCTATTCGTTGCATTTCTTCGCACAACAGCGCTCTAATTCGCTCTGCTTGGCTCTGGGGAGGCCAGAAATTGTGGCCTCGGCACGTTAGGTTGTGATATGTTACGTTTGGCTCTATTACGTTTGGATAGGTTAGGACAGGTTTGCATCGACTTTTGTAGTATGCACTGCTATTCGCATGGCTTCCACGCTCTATATGGCTCTACTGAACTCTGCTCGAGGCTGGGCAGGACAGTAATTACGGTCTCGGCACGTTAGATTAAGATATTCATCGTTTGGGCCTGTTACGATTGATTCGGCTAGGATAGGGTAGCTTCGACTTTTGCGCTGTACACTGATGTTTGACACTCTCCTGTGCTCTTCTGCGCTTTAATATGTTCAGTTTGGCACCGGGAAAGCCAGCAATAGTGGTCCCGGCACGCGACGCTGCGTTAGGCTACGTACATTTAAGCTAGGTTAGGTCAGGTTAGGTTAGCATATCTTTGACTTTCTTGCTTTACGCAGCAATGCGGCGGCTTTCTGCGCTCTACTGTGCTCTACTATATTCTGCTGATTTCTGGGGAGGCCAGAAGTAGTGGCCGTGGTGCGTCAGGTTGGGTTATGTTAGGTTTGGTCTTGTTGGTTTGTCTGAGCTAGTCCAGGATATCTTCGACTTCTGTGCAGTACACTGGAATGCGTTGGACTTGTGCGCTCTGGTGTGCTCTAGTATGATCTGCTTGTCTCCGGGGCGCCAGCAATAATTGTAGCGGCATATTAGGAAGCGTTCGATTACGTTTGGTTTTGTTATGTTAGCTTTGGTTAGGTTTGCATCGCTCCGACTTTTCTGCTGTACGCCGCGATTCTACGGATTTCAGCGGTCCAGTCTCCACTATTATGCACTCCTTGGCTCCGTGGAGTGCGGCACGTTATGTTGAGTTAGATTACGTTTGGTAAGGTTAGGTTACGTTGGGTAGGGTTAGGATATCTCTGACATATATGCACAACACTGTTGTCCTATGGCCTTCTGCGCACTACTGTGCTCCATGATATGCTGCCTGTCTCTGTGGAAGACAGCAATTGTGTACGCGGCACGTCAGGTTTAGTTATTTTATGTTTGCTTATATTAGGTTAGGTGTGGTTAGGTCATGGTATCTTTGACTTTTGTGCTTTACAATGCTATTTGCTGGCCTTCTGCTCTCTGCGGCAATCTGCTGTACTCTGCTCGATTCTGGGAAAGCCTGCAGATGTGGTCATGGCACGACGGGTTGTGTCAGTCTACGTTTGGTAATGTTACGGATGTCCAGATTAAGATAGGATATGTTCGACTTTTGTGATGTACACCGTTATTCGGGGATACCTACGCTCTACGTTGCACTGCTGCACTCTGATCGAAATTGGGGCGGCCAGTAATAGTGGTCTCGGCCCCTTAGGTTAAGTTAGGCTTGGTTTGGTGGGGTTATGTTACTTTGGGTTAGGCACGGGTTGCTCCAACTTTCGCGATGTAGACTGCATTTCGGTCAACTACTGCGCTCTACTGTGCTCTAGTATGTTCTGATTGTGTCTGGGGAGGCAAGCAAATGTGGTCTCGGCACGTTAGGATGAGTTAAGCTACGTTCGGTTATGTAACGTTTGGTTATATTAGGATAGTGTAGCTTCTAATATTGTGCTGTGCACTGAGATTCTATGGACTTCTACGATCCACTCTCCTCTAATATGTTCTGCTTGGCTCCGAGGTGGGCAGCAATATTGGTCGCCTCGGCACGTTAGGAAAGGTTGCGCTACGTTTGGTTGCGTTAAGTTTTGTTAGGTTAGGAAAGCGCAGCTTTGACGTTTGCGCTATACATTGCTATACGTTGAATTCTTGCTCTCTACTGTGATTCAGTATATTCTGCTCTGCTCTGGGGAGGCCAGCAATGGTGGTTACGGCAAACAAGCTTGATTTATGTTGCATACGGCATGTCTATGTTCGGATATGTTTGGTCAGTGTAGCTATGACCTTTTTGCTGTACACCGCTTTCCGGTCGATACCTGTGTACTGAGTTGCTCTACTGGCATCTGCTTGTCCCAGGAGAGGCCAGCAATAGCTGCCGCGGCAGGTTTGGTTGAGTTATGGTACGTTTGGGTAGGTTAGGTTTGGTTATGTTTCGTTTGGGTGGCTTTGACTTTTGTGATTTACCCTTATATTCCGTGGTATTCTGCTCTCTGCTGTGCTCTAGTATATTCTGCTTGGCTATGCGCATGCCAGCGGTATTGTTCTCTGTACGTAAGTCTGGGTTAGGTTGCGTTAGGTTATGTTACGTCTCTTTATGTTAGGACTGGGTTGCTTTGGTTATTGTGCTCTACACAGCAATTTGATGGATTCCCGCGCTCTGCGTTGCTACACTATACCCTGCTATACTCACGGGAGGGCAGCAGTAGTGGTCGCCGGACGTTGGGTTGAGATATATTACGCTTGGATAGGTTAGGTTACGATGCGTTAGGTTAGGAAAGCTTTGAGTTTTGCGCTAAACACTGCTCCTCCGTGGACTACTGCGCTCTTCTGTGCGCCACAGCACACTGCTCGTCTCTGTGGAAGACAGCGGTTGTGCTCTCGGCACGTTAGGTTCTGTTACATTACGTTTGGTTAAGTTTAGTTTGGTTAGTTTTGGCTGGGTTAAATTTGACTTTTGCTCTGTAAACTGCTATTCGGAAGATTTCTGCATTCTACATTGGTCTGCTATACTCTGCTTAGCTCTCGTGATGCCAGCAATAGAGGCTGTAGCACGTCTGGTAGGGATTCGTGACGTCCGCCCATGCCATGTTTGGTTAGGTTAGGATAGGATAGCTTTGAGGTTCGTGCTATAGACTGCTATTCGGTGGATTTCTGCGCCCTTCATTGTTCCACTATTCTCTGCTCGACACAGGGGAGACCAGAAATAACGGCCGTGGAACGTTAAGATGACTTAGGTTACGTTCGTGTATGTTGTGTGTGGTCACATAAGGATAGGGTAGCTTCAACTATTGTGCTATGCACTGCGATTGCATGCATTTCTACGCTCTACTCACTTCTAATATGCTGCGTTTGGCTCTGTGGAGGGCAGCAATGGTGGTCTCGGTACGTTAGTAAGATCCGGCTTGCGTTTGGTTACGTAACGTTTGGTCAGGTTAGGGTAAGGTAGCTTTCACTTTTGTGCCGTACACTTCTATACGGTAAATTCCTTTGCTCTACTGTGCTCTCATATGTTCTGCTTGTATCTGCGGAGGCCAGCAATGGTGGAATCGGCACGTTAGGTTGGGTTATGTTACGTTTGGCTTGGCTTGGTTTGGTTAGGTTTGGTTAGGGTAGTTTTGACTTTTGTGCTGTACACTGCTATTCGGTCGATGTCTGCGCTCCGGTTTGCGAGACTGGCCTCTACTCTGCTCTGGGTAGTCCAACAATAGTGGCCGTGGCACGATAGGTGGTGTTAGGCTGCGTTTCGTGATGTTAGATTGTTTAGGATAGGTTCGGGTAGCTTTGACTGTATGCTATACACTGCTATTCGGCTGATTGCCACGATCTACATTGCCCTACTGTAATCTGCTCGAATCTGGAGAGGCCAGCAATAGAAGTCTCGGCACGTTAGATTTATTTATGCTCCGTCTGGTTGTGCTACGTTTGTTTGGTTTAGGCTTGTATAGCTTCGCTTTCGTGGTGTGAACAGATATTCCGTGGATTTCTGAGCTCCACTGTGCTGTAGTATGTTCTGCTTGGCCCTGGGGAGGCCAGCATTAGTGGTCATGGCACGATAGGTTGCGTTAGTATACGTTTGGTAGTGCTACTGATGGTTATGTTATGATAGAATAGCTTTGGCTTTGTGCTCTGTACTGCTACTCGGTGGCAATGACTTTTGTGTAATACACTGCTCTCCGAAGGTTTCTGCGCTCTTCTGTTGACCAATATGTTCTGCTTGGCTCTGGGGAGACCTGAAATAGAGGCCCCTGTTCGTCCGGTTTAGTCATGCTACTTTTGTTTAGGTTAGGTTATGTTAGGTTAGGTTAGGATATCTTTGACTCTTGTGCTTCACACTGATATGCTAGTTGCTCTACTTTGCTCTGCAGGACTCTGGGGATGCCAGAAATTATGACCTAGGCACGTTAGGTATATTTAGGCTACGCTTGTCTTGGTTATGTTAGTCTGGGTTAGGTTCGGAGAGCTTTGACGTACGTGGTGTACAATGCTGTTCGCTGGGTCTCTGCGCTCTTCTATGCGCTAGTATGTTCTGCTTCGATCCTGGGAGGCCAGGAATAGTGTTCTCGGCACGCTAGTTTAAAACAGATTACGTATGGTTGTGATAGGTTGGGCTAGGTTAGGACAGGACAGCTATGACTTTTGTTCCATGTACAGCTATTTGGTGGACTTCCGCGCTCTACATTGCCCCAATATGCCCTGTTTGTCCCTGAGGAGGCCAGAAATTGTAGTCTCGACACCTTATTTAGTCGTAGGCTACGTAGGGTTAGGTTAGGTTAGGACAGGTTGGGTAAAGATGTCTTCCGTTTCGTGCTACACTCTGCCCTTCGGTGGATTTCTGTGCTCTACATTGTTCTACTGTACTCTGTTCGACTATAGGGATGCCAGTGGAAATGGTCTCTTTACGTCAGTTTGAGTTAGGTTACGTTCGGTTAGGTTACGTTAGTTTGGGTTAGGTTAGGATAGCTATTCAATTCGTGGTATACACTGATGTTAGGCGGATTTCTACGTTATACTGTGCTCTATTATAATTAGCTGATCCCCGGGGAGTGCTGAAAAGTGGTCGCAGCACGTTACGTATAGTTATGCCCCGTCTGGTTTGGCTCCTTTGGTTTTGGTTACTCTTGGGTAGCTTTGAATTTTCTAATGTACACTGCGATTCTATGGATTTCTGCGTCCAACTATCCAATATATGTTCTGCTTGGCTCTGGGAGGCCAGCAATCGCGGCCGTGGCACGTTATGTTGAGCTATGTTACTTTCGGTTAGGACCGGTGTAATACGTTTCGTTAGGATAGATTTCACCTTTCAGCTGTGCATTGACATTTGGCTGATTCCAGCGCTCTACTGTGATCTAGTATGTTCTGCTTGCCTCTGGGGAGTGCAGCAATAGTAGTGTCAGCACGGTTTGTTGGGTTAGTTTTCTATCGGTTATGTTACGCTTGGGCAGGTTAGGGTATGTTAGCGTTGACGTTTGTGCTATACAATGATATTCGGCGGATTTCTGCGCTTTGCGTTGCTCTACGGTACTCTGCTCGTCTATGTGAAGGCCAGTAATAGTGGTATCTGCAGGTTAGCTTGAGTTCGGCTACGTACGGTTAGGTTAGATTAGGACAGGTTAGACTAGACTACTCTTCACTTTGTGCTGTACATGGCAATGCAGTGTAATGCTGCGCTCTGCTCTGCTATAGTATACTCTGCTTGGCTCTGTGGGGCAAGCAATAGAGGTTTCGGCGCGTTAGTGTGAGTTAGGCTGCTTTCGGTTATGTTACGTATGGTTACGTTAGGACACGGTAGCTTCAACTATTGTGCTATTCGTTGCGATTCGATGCGTTTTTGCGCTCTACTGTCCCCTACTACGCTCTGCTCGGCTCTGGGGATGACAGAGATAGTGGTCTCGGGACGATAGGATGAATTATGTTACATTCGATTGCGATAGGTTTGGTTAGGATAGGACAGGATAGCTTTAACTATTGTGCTATACTTGGAAATGGGGAAGCCAGGAATAATGGTCTCGCATCGTTATGTTGAGCTACGCTACGTTTGGTTAGTTTAGGTTAGTTCATGTAAGGATTCGATATCTTTGACTCTTTTGCTATACACAGCAATGCGGCGGGTTCCTACGATCTACCGTTCCATAGTATATTCTGCTTGTCTCTGGGGAGGCCAGCAGTATTGTCCTCGTCACGTTAGCTTTTGTTCGGTTACGTTCGTTTGTGCTATACGCTACTAATCTATGGATCTCTGAGTAGACACACATACGCAGCTCAACATGTCGTGCCGCCACTACTATTGCTGGACGCCCCACGGCCAAGCAGAATGTACTATGGCACAGTAGGGAGTAGAAATCTGCCGCATTGCAGTGAATAGCACAAGGGCTTCAGGTATCCTAGACTAACTTGAAATAAACTAACCCTTTCAAACGCAACACAGAACAACATAACGCGCCGCGAACACTGCTCCTGGCCCCCTCGGAGCAAAGCAGAATGTAGTCGAGCGCAGTAGATCGCTGAAATCCACCGAACAGCAGTGGAAAGCACTGAAGTGAGTGCAGCCTTTCCTAACATAGCTAAACGAGACATGTCCAACGTAACATAACTCAACCTAACTTGACGAGGCCACGCTTGCTCGCCTCCACAAACACAAGAAGTATCCACCAGAGCACAGTACTGCGCAGAAATACACCGCATTGTAGTGAATAACACAAAGGCCGTAGATGTCCTAACCTAACCAGAGATAACCTAACCTAACCAAATGTTGGGCAGCTCAAGACAGCGTGCCGCGACCATTTCAGCCGGACTTCACAGAACCAAGCAGAATACAGCAGAGCACATTCGATTACGCGAAATTCCAGGATAATAGTGTATAGCGCGAGAGTCGCAGACACCATAACCAAAGATAACATAATATAACGTAATCCAACGTAGCCCAAATTAACATAAATTTCCGCGACAATTGCTGTCCTCCGCTGGGACAAGCACAATATATTAGAGCACAGTCGAGTGCAGAATTCCTCCGAACAGCACTGTAAAGCACGAAAGTCAAACGTAACCAGTCCGAGATTGATAAAACCTAACCTAAGCAAACATTACATAACCTATCCTAACGCGTCGCGAACAGTATTGCTGGCCTCGCTGTAGCCAAGCAGAAAATATTGGAACACAGCGGAGCGCAGTTATCTGCGGATAGCTGTGTATAGCACAAAAGTCTAAACTGTCCTATCCTGACCTCACCAAACGTAACATATCCAAACGTAATCCAACTCAACCTAACATGACGAGACCATTATTGCTGGCCTTCGTAGAGCCAGGCAGTACATACCAGAGCACTGTAGACGGCAGCAGCCCACCGCATTACAGTGTACAGTACGGAAGTCAAAAATATCCTAACCCTTCCCAATCAAACTGATCCTAACCAAACGCAGCCAAACCAAACCTTACCTGATACGACCACTATTGCTGGTCTCCCCAGATTCGAGCAGAATGTAGTAGAGCACAGTATAGCGCAGAAGTCCACCGAATAGCAGGGTAAAGCAAGAAGTCGGAGATATCCTAATCTACCCCAAACAAACCGAACCGAACCAAACGTAGGGTAGTCCAAGCTAACGTGCCGAGGCCACCGTTGTTGGTCTCCTCAGAGCCAATCGAGGCATATCAGAGCACAGTGGAGGGCAGAAATCCAAAGAATAGCAGTGTATAGGACGAAAGTCAAAGCCACAGTGGCCAAACCTAACCAAGCCTACCATAACCTTTCATAACCTAACACAACATATCGTGTCACGTCCACAACTGCTGGCCTCCCTGAGGAGAGCAGAGTATGTTAGATCACTGCAGAGCACAGATATCTACCGAACAGCTATGCACAGCGCAAAAGTCATAGCAGCCCAAGCCTAACCAGACCAAACGTAGTATAACTTAGCTTAAGGTACCGAGACCACTAATGCATTCCTTCCCAGAGGCGAGCAGAACATATCAGCTCGCTGCGGAGCGCAGAAATCCGCCGAATAGCGGTGTATAACACAAAGGTCAAAACTATCCTATCCTAACATATCAAAGCCTAATGCAGTGAAACGTATCCTAACCCAGCCTAACGTGACGAGACCACTATCGCTGGAATCCCCTGAGCCTAGCAAAATATACTGGGGCGCAGTACAGCGCATAGGGGCGCCAAATAGCTGTGCATAGCACAAGAGACAAATGTATCACAGCCTATCCCAAACAGGTCTAACATAGCCCAACGTAAAATAACTCTGCATAGCGTGCCGCGGCCACTGGTTATGGCCTACCCAGAGCAAAGCAGATCTTATTGGAACACAGTAGAGCGCAGAAATCCACCGAGCAGCAGTTCATAGCACAAAAGGCAACGAAATCCTGACCGAGCCTTCCTAACCTAGCCTAGCGAGACGTATCATTACTAAACCTAACGTGACAGGACCACTATTACTGGCCACCGCAGAGCCAAGCAGAACATATTGGAGCGCAGTAGGGCGCAGAAATTCATCGAATATCATCGAATGGAACGAAAGCCTATGATATTCTGTTCTAACATAGCCAAACATGCCATATGCAGACGTAGCCTAACTAAACCTAACGCGCCGAGACCAGTATCGGTGGCGTCCCCAGAGCCAAGCGTAGAATATTATAACGCAGTAGAGCGCAGATGTACGAAGATAACGGTGTGTAGCACAGATGCCAATACCATCCACTCCTAACCTCACAAAGCTTAAAATAACCAAACGTGGCACTGCTAATCCTAACGTGTCGAGACCACTATTGCTGGCCACCCCAGGAGCAAAGCAGAATGCACTAGAGCACAGCGGAGCGCGCATACCACCGCATTGCATTTTATAGCCAAAGTCAAGCATATCCCGACCTATCTTGACCTAACCTAACCTATCCAAACATAGTATAACTCAACATAACGGGACGAGACCAATGTTGCTGGATATCCAGCGCCATGCATAGCATATTAGAGCGCATTAGAACGCAGATATCCACCGAAAAACGGCGTACATCACAGTAGACGGTGTAGCCATTCCCAAGCAAACCAAACGTAACATAAGGGAGCGTAGCTAAGCTCAATCTATCGTGCCAATACAACTACCGCCGGCCTCCACAGATCGAAGCAGAATATGCTAGAGCACAGTAGAGTGCAGAAATCCACCGAATAGCAGCATACGGCACAAAAGACTAAGCTATTCTATCCAAACCTAGACAAACGTAACATAGGCAAACGTACCTGAGCACAACACAGATTGCCGAGACCACTACTGCTGGCATCCCAGAGCCAAGCAGAAAATACTTGGGCACCGTAGAGCGCAGAAATCCGCGGATAGCTGTGTATAGCACAAAAGTCTATACTCTCCCATCCTAACCTCAAAATACGTAACACAAACGGAAGTAGCATGGCTCGACCGAACGTGCCGAGACCACTATCGCTGACCCCCCGCCCTGAGGCAAGCAGAATAAACTAGAACACAGCAGTGCGCATGAATCCACCTTATTGCGGTGAACAGCACAAAGGTCAACATACCCTGATCCAACTTGACCAAACATAAGCTATCCAAACCTAGTCTAACAGAACATAACGTGAAGCGAAAGCTATTGCTGGAATATCCAGCGCCATGCAGGGCATATTACAGCACATTAGAGCGAAGAAATCTACCGAATAGCGTTGTATAGCAGGAAAGACATAGTAGCCTGCCCTAACCAAACCAAACGTAACATAAGCAAACGTAGCCAAACTCATGCTGACGTGCCGAGACCACAACTGCTGGCCTCTCCAGAGCAAATCAGAACATGCTAGAGCACAGTACAGCGCAGAAATGCGCAGATGGGCGTGTACAGCACAAAAGGCAAGACGGTTCTATCCTAACCTCACCGGATGTAACATACTCAAACGTAGCATATCTCAACCTATCGTGCCGAGCCCGCTACTGCTGGCCTCATACTTTTGTATATTACGTTCTGCTTGGCTCAAGGGCGGTCAGCAATATTGTTCGCTGCTCGATAGGTTGTGTTTGATTATGTTTGGGATTGCCCGATGTGTTAGTTTACGATATGTTACCTATGTCTTTTGCGCTATACACTGCTATTCTGTGGATTTCAACGCCCTACGGTGCTTTAGTATGTTCTCCTTGGCGCTGGGGATGCCAGCAATAGTGGTCCCGGCACGATAGGTTGGATAAAGTTACGTTCTGCTGGGTTACGTTTGCTTGGGATTATGTTAGGCGGAGATTCGTTCCTCGTGGTGTAAACAGTTATTCGGTGGTTTTTCGCGATCGGCTGTGCTCCAGTACACTCCGCTCGACTCTGAGACGGCCAGCAATAGCGGTCGCGGAACGTCTGGTACAATCAGTCTACGCTTGATTAGCTTGGGTTGGGGGAGGTTAGGTTACGATGTCTCTCACACTTGTGATATACGCTGCAATTTGGAGGCTTTCTGCGCTCTACTGTGCTCCAGTACATTCTGCTGGGATCTGAGGATGCAAGCAATCGTGGTCTTGCAAGTCAGGTTGAGTTAAGCTACGTTCGGCTATGTTACGTATGCCTACGCTAGGATAGGCATGCTTCGACTATTGTGCCATGCACTGCGATTCTATTGGTTTCTGCGCTCAACACCCCTCTAACATGTCCTACTTGGGTCTCGTGAGGGCAGCAGTAGTTATCATGGCACTCTAGGCTGTGTTACGCTATGTTTGGTTACATCACGTTCGGCCTGGTTAGTATAGGATAGCTTCGACATTTGTACCGTAAACTGCTATACGGTGGATTGCTGCGCTCCACTGTGCTCTAATATTCTCTGCTTGGGCCTGTGGAGGCCAGCAATGATGGTCCCGGCACGTTTGGTTTTGTTAGGCTGCGTTTGGTTAGGCTACGTTTGGCTAGGTTAGGGACGGGCAGCTTTGGCTTTTGTGATCTACATTGCTATGCAGGCGATCACTGCTCTCTACATTGCTCTGCAATACTCTGCCCGACTCTCGGGACGCGGGGAATATTGGCCGCGGCACGTTAGGCTGAGATACGTTACGTTTGGGTTGGTCATGTTAGGCTAATATTGGTTAGGGTTGCTTCGACTTCCGTGCTGTACACAGGTATTCGGAGGATTCCTGCACACCACTGTGCTCAACACAAATCTGCTGGACCCTGGGGTGCCAGTAATTGTGGTCGCTGCGCGCTACTATGTGCATGTCTACGATAGGATAGGTTATGTTAGTTTATGTTAGGTTTGGATATCTTTGAGTCTTATGCTGTACACTGAGGTCCGGTGGATTTCTGCTCCCTACTCCCATATAATATGCTTTGCTTGGCTCTGTGCAGGCCAGCAATAGTGTTGGTGGCACGTAAAGTTGAGCTTGGTTACATTTGGTAGTGTTAGGCTATGTTGGGTTAGGCTGGGGTATTTATGACTTTTGTGGTGCGCACTGCAATCCTATGGAATCCTGCGCCCTATTGTGCGCTGACATAAAACGCTTGTCTCCGGCAAAGCCAGGAATTGCGGTCACTGCACGTCAGTTTGAACTATGTTACGTCTGGTTATGTAAGGTTTGGTTAGGTTAGGATGGGATAGCTTTGACTTTTGTCTATGCACTGCTATGCGGCGGATTTCTGCGATCTACTGCGCCCTAATATGCTCTGCTTGGCTTTGAGGGGGACAGCAATAGTTGTCACGAGGCGCTATGCTTAGTTAGCCTTCGTTCGCTTAGGCTAGGTTTGGACAGGTTAGGTTAGAAATTCTTTGACATTTGTGCAGTACACTGCAGTGCGGAGGATTACTGCGATCTGCTACGTTCTAGCATATTCATCGTGGCTCTGGGGAGGTTAGCAATAGTGGCCCCGGGACGTTAGTTGCAGATATGTTACTCTTGGTTAGGTTGGGTTAGTCTTGGTTAGGATAGGATAGCCTTGACTTTTCACCCAAACGTTGCCATTTTACGGACTTCTGCGCTCTACGCTCCTCTAACATGCCCTGCTTGGCTCCGGGGATGCCAGCAACAGTGGTCGCGGCACGTCAGGTTCCGCCAAGTTACATTCGGTTAGGTAAGGTCAGGTTAAGTTTGGCCGGGTTAGCATTTACTTTTGTGCTATACTGCAATTCGGTGAATTTCCGCGGTTTACTTGCTCTGGTATGTTCTGCTTGCCTCTGGGGAGGGTAGCAATAGCGGTCTCGGCACGATTGGTTTAGCTAGGTTGCGTTAGGTCACGTTACGCTTGGCCTGGTTAGGATTGGAAAGCTTTAACTTCTGTGCTATGCGCTTCAATTCGGTGGATGTATGCGCTCTACTATGTTCTAGTATGCTCTGCATGTCCCTGGTTGGGGCAGCAATAGTGGTCTCGGCACGTGAGGATTAGTTAGATCCCGTTCGGTTATGTCACGTTTGGTTAGGTCAGGATAGGATAGCATCGACTTTTATGCTATACGCTGCTGCTCGTTGGATTTCGTCGATCTACATTGCACAAATATCGTGCCTCGACCGCTATTCCAAGTTTCCCTGCAAGCGAGCATAGTATAGTTGATCTATGTGCAGTGAAGCAATACACCGGATATCAGTGTATACCAAAAAGTCAAAGCCATCCTTTCCTAGCCTAACAAATCGCGACATAGCCAAACGTGACATAACTGAAAATGACGTCCCACAACCACTATCACTGGCCTACCCAGATTCGGACATAGTATAGCAGCGTACAGAAAGGCGCAGAATTTCACCGAGTGGCAGTGTATAACACGAAGGGCAAAGCTATCTAAGCATAACACAAGCAAGCATATCCTAACCAAACGTACCTTAACACAAACTAACGGACCGAGACCACTATTAATGGCCTCCCATGGGACGAGCAGAGTATAGTACGGCAACGCTGATCGTAGATATCCGCCGATTAGCAGTGTAAAGCAGAAAAGCCAAAGGCATCCCATCATATCCTATCCAACCGTAATACAAACGAACTTACCCCAACTTATCCTGGCGTGCCGAGACCGCTATTGCTGGTCTTCCAGAGGCACGCAGAATGTTCTAGGGCACATTGGAGCGCAGAAATCCTCCGAACAGCAGTTTGTACCAGGGAAAGCGAAGCTATCAAAGCCAAACCCAAACTAACCAAACCTAACCGAACGTAGAATAAATACCCCTAACGAGCCGAGAGCTCTATTTCTGGCCTCCCCAGAGCAAAGCAGAAAATATTAGATCATAGGAGAGCGTAGAAATGGACCGAATAGCAGTGTATATTACGAAAGTCACAGTTACCCTACGCAAACGTAACTAAACGACACATAACCAATCTTAGACTAACTCAACCTAACGCGCCGCGGCCGCCATTACCGGCCTCCCCGGAGCAAAGTAGGGAATATTAGATCTCAGTAGAGCGCTGAGAGCCTCCAAATAGCATTGTATACCACATAGGCAAGAGTCATACTTCCCAACCTCACCAAGCATAACGTAACCAACCGCGACCTGACACATCCTTACGTGCCGAGACCACAATTGCAGGACTCAGCGGAGCCAAACAGAATATACGAGAGCACAGTAGAGCGTAGGCAGCCACCAA
Source organism: Eufriesea mexicana (assembly GCF_001483705.2). Taxonomy (NCBI): domain Eukaryota; kingdom Metazoa; phylum Arthropoda; class Insecta; order Hymenoptera; family Apidae; genus Eufriesea; species Eufriesea mexicana. Next base: position 185,820 of record NW_016908884.1, on the reverse strand, counting down.
ACAGCAGTGCATAGCACAGAAGTCCCAGGTGTCCAAACGTAACCTGACCAAACCTAACCTATCAAAACGGGGAATAACTAGGCCTACGGAGCCGAGAACTCTATTGCTGCAATCGTCAGGGCTGAGCAGAGCATACTAGAACCATGAAGAATGTGGAAACCCACCCAATAACCGTGTGTAGCGCAGAAGTCAAAGTCATCCTATTCTAACTTAGTAAAACGTAACATAGCCAAACGTAACATAACTCAAACGAAAATGCCTACGCCACCATTGCTGAAGTCCCCAGTGCCAAGTAGAATATACTAGAGCACAGTATACCGCAGATCAGCCGATTTGTATTGTAAAGCGAAAAAGAAGGGTATCCTATCATAAACTGGCCTAATCAAATGCAACCACACGGTACGAATCCCAGCCTAATGTGTCTAGCCCGCTATTGCTGGCATCCCCATCGCCAAGAGCGGCATGTTAGAGGAGAGTAGAACTCAAATGCCCATAGAACGGCAGTGTATGGAACGAAAGTCAAAAATATCCGACTGTAACCCAACTAAACCTAACCAAACCTGACATATCCTTGCGCAAAATTACGCCCCGCGGCCACTATTTCAAGAATTGCCAAAGCAAAGCAGGGAATATTAGATCACAGTAGAACGCAGGAATCCACCCGATGGCAGTGTAAAGCAGAAAAGTCAAAGCAACCATCTCCTAACCTAACCAAACGAAACACAACCAAACGGAACCTAACACAACCTAAATTGCCGAGACCACTATTGCTGAACCCCAGAGCAAATCAGAATATGCTAGAGGACAGGGGAGTGCTGAAGTGCGCCGCACTGATGTGCAAGGCACAAAAGTCGAAGCTACTCTAACCAAGCCTAGCCAAACGTAACCAAGCCAGACGCAACATAACTCAATCCGACGTGTCGAAAGCACTATTCCTGTCGTCCATAGAGACAAGCAGAACATACTACAGCGCTGAAAGTTAATGCTATCCTAACCAAACTTAGCCAAACGCAATCTAACCGAACGCAACCTGACTCAGCATAACTTGACGAGGCCAATGTTGCTGGCCTCCCCAGAGACAAGCTGACTATATTAGCGCACTGTAGGATGCAGAAATCGGCCTATATCATTAAAGTCGCAACTATCCTCTCTTGATCCAACCAATCGTACCATTAGCAAACGTAACATAACCCACACTAACGTTATGGGACAATTATTGCTGGCCTACCCAGAGCCAAGCAGAACACATTAACGGGCAGTGGAACGCTGAAATCCACTGAAACGCAGCGTATACCAGAAAAATGGCAGCTGTCCATACCTAACCCAAGCAAACACAAGATTCCCAGCTTTAGCCTAACCCAAACTAACGTACCGAGAACGCAGCTGCTGCCCCCCCCCCAAGAGCCTAGCTGGACATACTAGAGCACAGTAGATCATATAAATACACTGAGCGGCAGTGTACAGCACAAAAGTTGGAGCTATCCCGACCAAACTTAGCCTGGCCCAACCTATCCGAACGTAACGTAACTAGACAAAACGTGCCGAGACCACTGTTTCTGGCCTTCCCAGAGCCAAGCTGAAAACATTAGAGCACTGCTGGGCGCAGGGATCCAACAAATAGCAGTCTATAACGCAAAAGTCAAAGCAATCCATACGTAACCTAAGATAACATATCCTCACCGAACGTAGCCTAACTCATCCTAACGTGCCGATACAGCTATTACTGGCCTCCCTAGAGTCCAGCAGAGTACACCTGAGCAATGCAGGGCGTAGAAATGCTCCGAATATCGGTCTATAGCACAAAAGTCAAAGCTACCATATCCTAACATGACCAATCGTAGCATTAGCGAACATAGCCAAACACAGCCTACCGTCCCATGACCACTATTGCTGGCCTCCCGAAAGTCGAGCAGGATACAGCAGGACACAGAAGTGCGTACAAAGCAACCAAATAGCGATGTAAAGCTCAAAATTCAAAGATATCCTGACCTAAGCAGACACAATCTCACCTAACCAATCGTTGAATAACTGAACCTAACGTGCCGTGAACACTATTGCTGGCTTCCCCAGAGACAAGCAGAACATGATAGAGTGCAGTTGAGCACATAAGTCCATATAATATCAGCATTGAGCACATATGTCAGAGCTATCCCAAACTAACCCAATATTACCTAACATAGGCAAATGTAATCTATCTAAACCTAACAGGCCACAACCATTAATGCTGGCCACCGCAGAGCCAAGCAGAGTATAATAGAGGCGTGCCGTGTACAGAAATCCCTAGAATCGCAGTGTCCGGCGGAAAAGTCGAAGCCAACCAAACCTTACCAAAGCTAACAACCTAACCAAACGTATCCCACCTCGACCTAACGTACCGAGACAACTATTGCTCTCCTCCCTCTGCGCCGATCAGGGCATATTAGAGGAGAACAGAGCGCTAACGTTCAGAGAATGTCACTGCATATCACGAAAGTCAAAGGTATCTCAACTTAACCCAAACAAATTTAACCTAGCCAAACGTAATCTACCTCATTCTAACGCGCCGCGGCCACTATTTGTAGAATTCCCAGAGCAAAGCAGGGAAAGCTATTACACAGTGTGGCGCAGAATTCCACCGAATAGCGGAGCACAGCAGGAAAGTCAGAGCTACCCAGGCCTCACATAACCAAGCGCAACACAACCAAAGTAACATGACCCAACCAGATAGGGTGAGTGTGGTTACGTTCGGTTAGGTTAGGTTAGGCTACGTTTGGTTAAAGTGGCTTTGACTTTTGTATTATACACTGCTTTCGGTGGACCTTTACGCTTTACTGGACTCTAATATGTACTGCTTGGCACTGGGTAGGCCAGCAATAGGTGTATCGGCTCGATAGGATTAGACCTTCTACGCTTGATTAGGTTAGGTTAGGGCAAGTTAGGCTTGGATACCTTGGAATTTTCTGTTGTACACTGCGGTCCTATAGATTTCTGCGCCCTAATGTCTTCTAACATCTTCTGCTTGGCTACGGCGTGGCCAGCAATGTTGGTGTCGGCACGTTAGGATTAGCTTGGTTACGTTTGGTGGTGCTACGATTGGTTAGTTGAGAATAGGATTCCTATGTCTTCCGCGCCGCATACTGTTTTCGGTGGATTTCTGCGCCCTACTCTCCACTAATATGCTCTGCTTGGCTTTGTGGAGGACAGAAATAGTGGTTTTGGCGCGTTACATTTAGTTATGTTACGTTCGGCTTTGTCACTATCTGTTAAGTAAGGATAAGGTAGCTCCAACTCCTGTGTTATTCACTGCTATTCGTTGGATTTCCGCGCTCGACTGCACCCTAATATCTTCTGCTTGTCTCTGGGGAAGTCAGAAACTGCGGTCGTGGCACGTTTGTTTGTGTTACGTTACGTTCGGTTTGGTTAGGTTAGGTAAAGTTTGGTTAGGATAGCTTTGACCTTCGTGCTACACACTGCTATCCGGTGGACCGCTCTGGTCTACTGTGCTCTGTCATATTCTGCTTGTCTGTGGGGACGCCAGTAGTAGTGATCGCGGTACGTTCGTTTCGGTTATGTTACGTTTCGCTAGGTTAGGTTAGGCTAGGTTTGGTCAGCATGTCTCTGACTTTTGCGCTGTACACTGCAATGCGCTCGATTTCAACGCACTGCTGTGCACTAATATGCTCCACTTGGCTCTGGGGAGGCCAGCAATACAGGTTTCGGAACGTTAGGTTGAGTTATGATACGCTTGGTTATGCTAGGTTAGTCTGGGTTTGGTTAGTGTACCCTTGACCTTTCTGCTATACATTGCCATTCTGTGAATTTCGGCGATCTACTTTCCTCTAATATGTACAGCTTTTCTCTATTGTGGCCAGTAATTGTGGTCTCGGTAGGCTGGGTTGAGTAATGCTACGCACGGCCTGGCTAGGTTAGGAAAGGTTTGGTTAGGATAAGTTCGACTTTTGCTCTGTACACTGCTATTCATTGAATTTCTGCGCTCCACATTGCTGCACTGTACTCTGCTGGTCTATGCGGAGGACCGTAATGGAGGCCTCCGCACGTAAGGTTTAGATAGGCTACATTTCGGTTGGCTACGTTAGTCTGGCCTAGGTTTGGATAGCTCTGACTTACGTGGTGTACACAGCATTCAGTGAATTTCTGTGCTCTTCTGTGTTCTATTATGCTATGCTTGGCTCTGGCGTGGACAGCAATAGAGGCCTTGGCAAGCTAGTTTGAGTTACGTTGCTCCTGGTTATGTTACGCTCGGTTTGGTTAGGACAGGACAGCTTAGGCTTTTGTGCTATACACTGCTCTTTGGTGGATTTCTGCGCTGTACTCTACTCTATTGTTCTCTGCTCGGGCCTGTGGAGGCCAGCAATTGTGGTCGCGGCACGTTACGTTGAGTTTTGTTGCGATAGGTTAGGTTATGTCAGTTTGGGTTAGGTTTGGATATTTTTGACTTTTCTGCTGTACACTGCGATCCTATGGATTTCTGCGTCCTACTCTCCACTAATAAGTTCTGCTTGTCCCCGTGGACGACAGGGATAATGATCGCGGCAAGTTAGGTTGAGTTATGATACGCTTTGTAATGCTAAGCTTGGTTAAGTTTGGCTGAGACAGCTTTGACTTTTTTGCTGTACACTGCCATTCGGTCGATTTCAGCATCCTACATTGCTCTGCTATACTCTACTTGGCTCTCGTAAGGCCAGCAGTAGCGGTCGCGGCACTTAGGTTTGGATAACGTAACGTCTGCTTATATTGCGTTTGGTAACGATAGGATAGGATTGCTTTTTCTTCTGTGCTGTACATTGGTATTGGGTGGATTTCCGCGCTCAACCGAGCTCTGGTACGTTCTGCCTGGCTCTGGGGAGGCCAGCAAGTGTCGCCTCGGCACGCTGGCTTGTGTTAGTTTACGGTCGGCTTGGCTAGGATAGGATATGTTTGGTTAGGATAGCCGTGTCTTTTGTGCTGTACACTGCTACTCGGCTGCTACCTGTGCACTGCATTACGCTGCTAGCGTCTGCTTGAATCTATGGAAGCCATCAATAGCGGTCATGGCACGTTTGGTTGAGATTGGTCACGTTTGGTTAGGTTATGGTGGCTATGACTTTTGTGGTATATACTGCTATTCGGTCTATATCTGCAATCTGCATTACGGTAATAGCATCTGCTTGTCTCTGGAGATGCCAGCAAAGGTTGTCGTGGCAAGTCAGCTGTAGTTAGGCTACGTTCGGATAGGATATGTTTATTTGTGTTAGGCTTGGATAGCTTTAACTTTTGTGATATACACTTTTATACGTTCAATTTCTGCACTCTACTGTGCTCTATTGTTTTCGGCTTGGCTATGGGGATGCCAGCAGTATTGGTCTCGGCTCGTTAGGTCGAGTTAGATTACGTTTGGTTGCGCTGCGTTCGTCTTGGTTAGGTTTGGAAAGATATGACTTTCGTGGTGTACGCTGCTATTTGGTGGATTTCTTCGCTCTACTGCGTTCTAGAATGTTCTGCTCGGCTCTGTTGAGGCCAGCAACGGTTGCCGCGGCAGGTTAGGCTCAGTTAGGCTACGGTTGGTTAGGCTTGGTTGGCTAGATTTTGTTATGGCAAATCTAACTTCTTTGCTGTACCTCTGCGTTCTACTGTGCTCTAGTATGCCCTGCTCGCCTGTGGGGGCAGCATCGGCGGTTGCGGCACGTTAGGTGTGTTTGGCTATGTTCGTATATATTCTGTTTGTATCTTTTTGGCTTAGGCATCTTTGACTTTACCGTTGTACACTGCGATTCTACGGATTTCTGCGTTCTACTCTCCAACAATGTGGTCTGCTTGGCTCTGTGGAGGCCAGAAATAGTGGTCGCGGTATTTTATGTCGGGGTAGGCCATGTTTGGTTATGTTCTGTTCGCTTGGGTTGGGTATTGATACATATGACTTTTGTGCCATATACAGCGGTTCTATTCACTTCTGTGATCTACTGTCCTTTAGCAAGTTCTGCTCGTCTCTGGGGAGGCCAGCAATTGTGGTCGCGGCACGTTAGCTTGAGTTGTGCTACAATTGGTTATGTCAAGTTTGGATGCATTAGGACAGGACTGCACAGGCTTTTGTGCTATACACTGCTATTCGGGGGATTTCTGCGCTCTAATGTGCTCTTGTATGTGCTGCTTGGCTCTGGGGAGGACAGAAATAGTGGTCTCTGCACGTTATGTGGAGTTGGGCTACGATTGGTTCAGTCAGGTTAGGTCAGGTGTGGTTTTGTTATTTTTGACTTTTTTCATATGCATTTCAACGCGGTGAATCCCTGCGCACTACCGTGTTCTAGTACATTCTGCTTGCCTCTGCGGAGGTCAGCAATAGTGGTCTCGTCGAGTTAGGTTGAGTTCGGTTACGTTCGTGTGAGCTACGTTTGGCTAAGTTGGGATAGGCTACTTTGACTTTTGTGCTATACACAGCTATTCGCAGTATACATGCGCTCTAATGTGATCTAATATACTCTGCCTGGCTCCATGGTGGCCTGTAATAGCGGTCTCGGCACGCACGGTTGTGCTAGATTACGTAACGTTGGGTTCGGTTAAGATGGCTTGGTTGGGATTTCTTTGACTTTTGTGATGTACACTGCTACACGATGCATTTCCGCACTCTACAATGCTCTCCTATACTCCGCTGTACTTTGTGGAGGCGAGAAGTGGTGGTAGTGGCACCTTAGTTTCAGTTAGGTTGCGTTTGGCTTCATTAGGCTGGGTTATGTTCGGTTAGGATAGCTCTGACTTTCGGACCATACCCTATTATGTGGTGGGCTCCTGTGATCTACTGTGCTCTACCATATTCTGCTTGGCTTTGGGGAAGACTGCGTCAATGGTCGAGGCACGTTTTGTTGAGTTATGCTACGTTCCGTTAGATTGAGCTAGGGCAGGTTGTGTCAGTGTATCTTCCAATTTTGTGCTATTTACTGCAATGCGGTTGATTCATGCGCATTACAGTGCTCTGCTACATACTGCTTTTCTTTGTGCAGGCCAATAATAGTTGTCTCGGCATGTTAGTTTGAGCTGCGTTATGTTTGTATATGTGACGTTTGGCCATGTTAGGACAGGTAACTTTGACTTTTGTGCTTTACACTGCTATTCAGTGGATTTCTGTGATCTACTGTACTCTACCGCATTCTTCTTCGCCCTACGGAGGTCAGGAGCAGTGGCTTCGGCACGTCATATTGAGTTATGCTACGCTCGATTAGGCTAGATTAGGTCAAGTTTTGTTACCATACCTACGGCTTTTTTGCTGTTCATTGCAATGCGGCGGATTTCTGTGATTTACTGTACTCCAACACATCCTGCTCGTCACTCTGCAGGCGAGCTATAGTGGTCTCGTCAAGTTGGGATTAGATATGTTACGTTTGGTTGTGTTGACTCTATACAATAGGAGAGGATAGTTTTGTCTTTTGAACTATACACTGCTTTTCGGTTGATTTCTGCGCTCTAATGCGCTCAAATATACTCCGCTACGCTCTGGAGGAGCCAGTAATATTGGTCTCGTCCGATTATGTTGAGTAACACTACGTTTGGACAGGTTCGGTTTGAATGTGTTAGATCAGGGTATGTTTGACTTTTGCGCTGTACGCTGCAATGAGGTGGATTACAGCGCTCAGCTGCGCTCTAGCATATCCTGCTTGGCGCTTGGCAGGCCAACAATAGTGGTCTCAGCATGTTAGGCTGAGATATTATACGTTCAGTTGTGTTACGTTTGGTTAGGTTAGGATAGGGTAACTTTGACTTCATGCTGTACACTGCTATTCGGTGGATTTCTGCGATCTTCGTCGCACTAGTACACTCTACTCGACTCTGGAGAGGCCAGCAATGGCGGCCGTGGCACGAAATGATGCGTTAGGTAACGCTTGGCTAAGTTAGGTTAGGTTAGGTTTTGTTAGGGTTTCTATAACTTTTTTGCTATACGCTGCTATTCTGTGCATACCTGCGCTCTACCTTGGCTACGCGGACGCCAGCTGTTGTGGTCTCTGCACTTTAGGCTGAGTTCCGTTGCGTATGGTTAAGTTACGTTTGATTGCGTTATGAGGGGATAGTTTTGACTCTTGTGCTATACACTGCTATTCGGTGGATGTCTGCGCGCTAAACTGCTCCTCTATACTCTCCTCGTCTCTGGGTATGGCAGCAATGGCGGTCGTGGCTCGATGGGTTAAGTTAGGTTACGTTCGTTTAGGTAAGGTTATGTTAGGTTTAGTTTGGATGCCCATGACTTCTGTGCTGTGCACTGCTATTTGGTGGATTCCAACCTTCAACTGTGCTGTAATATGTTCTGCTTGGCTCAGCCGATGCCAGCTATAGAGGTCTCAGCTCGTTCAGTTTAGTTAATCTACGCCTGGTTAGGTCGGGTAAGACATGGTTTGGTTAGGATGACTTTGACTTTTGAGCTGTACGCTGGTATTCGCTGGATTTATGCGCAATTCGTTGTTCTGCTATGCTCTACTCGACTCTTGACTCTTGTGCTATACACTGCTATTCGGTGGATGTCTGCGCGCTAAACTGCTCCTCTATACTCTCCTCGTCTCTGGGTATGGCAGCAATGGCGGTCGTGGCTCGATGGGTTAAGTTAGGTTACGTTCGTTTAGGTAAGGTTATGTTAGGTTTAGTTTGGATGCCCATGACTTCTGTGCTGTGCACTGCTATTTGGTGGATTCCAACCTTCAACTGTGCTGTAATATGTTCTGCTTGGCTCAGCCGATGCCAGCTATAGAGGTCTCAGCTCGTTCAGTTTAGTTAATCTACGCCTGGTTAGGTCGGGTAAGACATGGTTTGGTTAGGATGACTTTGACTTTTGAGCTGTACGCTGGTATTCGCTGGATTTATGCGCAATTCGTTGTTCTGCTATGCTCTACTCGACTCTGGCGATGCGAGCAATAGCGGTCGTGGCACGTTAGGTTGGGCTAGGTTACGTTTGGTTAGTTTATGTTAGCATGGGTAAGCCTTGGTTGGCTTCGATTTTTCTGCTATACACAGCGATTATATGGTCTCCTGCGCTGTACTGTGCGCTACAACATCCTGCTTTCGTCTGGGTACGCCAGGAATATAGATCGCGGAAAATTAGGTTGAGTTATGATACGTTCGGTTGAACTAGATTTTGTTGGGTTTGGCTTGGATAGCTTTGACTTTTGTCCTGTAAACTGCTATTCTGAACATCACAGCGTCCTACGTTGGCCTCCTATACTCTGTTTTGCACTCGTGAGGCCAGTAATAGTGTTCTCGGCACGTCAGTTTGAGTTAGGCTACGTTAGGTTACGTTATGTTAGTCTGGGTTAGGTACCGATAGCTTTGGCTGACGCGGGGCACAGTGTTGTGCGGTGGATTTCTGCGCTCCAATGTGCTCTAATATATTCTGCTGACTCTGGGTAGGTGAGTAATAATAGTCTCGGTACGTTGGATTGTGGTTGGGTACGTTTGGCTAGGTTATGTTAGCACGGCTTAGGCTTGGATAGCTTTGACTTTTCAGCTGTACACTGCGATTGTATGCATTTCCGTGCTCTACTCCCCTTTAATATACTCTCCTGGGCTCTGAGGTGGCCAGCAGTGGTGGTCGCGGCACGTTAAGCAGAGTTCAGTTACGTTTGGCGACGTTGAGGTTGGTTTGGTTCGTCAGGGTAGCCATGACTTTTGCGCTACACACGGCTGTTCGGTGGATGTCGCCGCTCTGCTGTGCTCTAATATACCATGCTTTGCTCTGGGGAGACCAGAATCTGTGGCTGCGGCACGCTACGTTGAGTCAGGTTCCGTTGGGCTATGTTACGCTGGCATGGATTAGGTTTGGATGGCTTTCACCTTCTCGCTATACACTGCCATTCTATTGACTTCGGCTCCCACTCTCTTCTAATATGTGCCGCTTGGCGACTGGGAGGCCGGCAATAGTGGTCTAGGCGCGTTAGGTTGTGTT